>NW_016829831.1:2107983-2165647 GCF_001698545.2 Rhinopithecus bieti | reverse complement strand
TTTTTTTTTTTTTTTTTTTTTTTAGGACAAAGAGTGTCACTCTGTCGCCCAAGCTGGAGTGCAGTGGCTTGATCTCGGCTCACTGCAACCTCCGCTTCCCGGGTTCAAGTGATTCTCCTGCCTCAGCCTCCCAAGTAGCTGGGACTACCGGCACACCCTACCACACCTGGCTAATTTTATTGCATTTTTAATAGAGATGGGATTTCACCATGTTGGCCAGGTGGGTCTCAAACTCCTGACCTCAAGTAATTCACCTGCCTCGGCCTCCCAAATTGCTGGGATTACAGGCATGAGCCACCTCGCCTGGCCTAGAATTTAATCTTTGAAGAAAAAGGTTTGAGAAGAATCTTATCCAAAAATTGTGAGACCAGCGTTATGTATTCTGGTGCGGTTGCCTCCCAGCTTCTCACAAGACTCACAGTATAACTCAACATGATACGAGCTTTTGCCTTTTAATTTAATAATCTCTGAAAGAGAGTCCACATTTGTTACTATCACATGATCAAATTTCTCCTCTATTTGCCCTGGGAATAATGGACAGAAGAAAATACGGTTAACTCAGGAAGAAAAACTTCGGAGAAAATTAGACAGTGTTTAATTTTAGAAAACTTCCCTCTCTCGTCAGTAGACACCAGCTAGACTAGGGAAACTGTAAAATTAGGAAATGCTGATTTCCTCTCACATCATGAATTTCTAAATCCTAGGAAGAAAAGCTTGGAAAGCGTCCGAATATACAGAAGTTCCATTTAAAGATTAGTTCCTCCCCTTGGAGATGTATCAAAATATTATAAATTCTAAACTGAGACTTAATTCTCAAAGATGTTTTACTTGTACTAAAACAATCTGTCCACAAATATAAAACTCTAAGTGATAAATTGTTATTTTTTTCCCACTGTGGGAATCTCTAATGTGAAAACGCACTCTATGAAAAGAATTTTTTTTAAACCGCACAAACTGTTGTATAACAAAATGTATTCTACTCTTTCAACAAAAGAAATGTTTTATTTCGGGAAAAGCATCTGATAAAACCTCTTTGGGTTTCGTTTACATCCTGATCCTCAAAATGAAAATTGATCCAATATGATCAGGGAGAAATCACCCCACAGACTTTTCCTCCCCGGTCCCAAGGGCTTGCTGCCCTGATTGACCAAGAAGGTGCAAACCTAAAACCCACGCTGTTCAAGGCTGCATGCTCTGTAAGGGAAGATATTGCAGGGAAAGAGACATTTTTGGGTGGCCTTTCTTTGTCAATCAATATTTATTGAATTTTCATAAAGTAGGCTTCTTGGCTGAGCATCAATTCATTTAGTCAAGCGGCATGTGTCCATGCTTATATCACTGAGGGAAAAGGGAATGAAGAGGAGAGGGCGCTGTTGATTGCCAGTGACTCTTTTAAACTAGACTTTTATTCTCCATTTGCCATTTTCACCTGAGCTGGGAAATAGATTCCCACCCCTAATTCATCTCATTAATTAAATGAAGGCATCACAGCACCCAGGAGTAAACGGAATAATTGGATAAAACAGACTTTAAATAAACTAACAATTATTAGGCAAGCATGTTTGTAGGCTCTGACTTGTATGAGTATGATGTCTGACAAGTGGAAAAGCCACCTTCCTTTCATGGCGTTTTAGCCTAATCTTTTAACGTTCTAAAAATATTTAATTGTCAAATAAAGATTGAATATATTCAACATATGCAACGTGATGATTTGATGTATATACATATTGTGTGATCACAGCCACAATCAAATGAATTCACACACCCAACCCATGCTGTACATGAGATCTTCAGACCGTGTTTGTCTTCTAACTGAAAGTCGGTACCCTGTAATCAACATTTCCCCATTCCCCCCTCTCACCTGGTCCCTGGGAACCACCATTCTGTTGTCTGCTTCAACGAGTGGACTTCTTTCGATTCCACATATAGGTGAAATCATGCAGGATTTGTCTTTCTGTCAGATTCTAATTTTGATTTCGTTTTACAAATGACCTAAGCCATCCTGGGCCTAAATCACAGTTCTTAGTAGGCTTCACTGGAAACCCAGGAAATGCATATAAGACCTGCTTGAACGTCCTCATTATTGTAAAGCAGTGTTAGCATCACTCGGGCGGCGCTCCTTCCCTAAGAGGTCCTAGGCGAGGGGCAAAGCTATCCAGGTCAATAATATGTCCCTCTCATTCTTGCCCTTCAAGAAGTTGAAAGTCACTCTTCTCTAAATTTGCAGGAGTTCGCACTTTATAACAGTCTATGTAGAAATCTATATACCAAATATGTGTCAGCCATGATGACGGTGCTCACCTATTCCATCTTCACCATTCTTGGAGTATCTTACCTTCACTCAGCCATGGAGCCAGAGGGCCCTCAGATATCCTCCCCTCCCCTCTCCATCATACCAGTGGGAAAACTGACAGGCTGAACCTGCGGGGTATTTCATTCTAGCCCAGCAACTTTGTTCCACAGAAATCACCAACCTAGCTGGGTGCAGCACTTTGGGAGGCCGAGGCGGGGGGATCACAAGGTCAGGAGTTCAAGACCAGCCTGGCCAAGATGGTGAAACCCTGTCTCTACTAAAACTACAAAAATTAGCTGGGCACAGTGGTGGGTGCCTGTAATCCCAGCTACTCAGGAGGCTGAGGCAGGAGAATCGCTTGAACCCGGACAGCAGAGGTTGCAGTGAGCCGAGATTGCGCCACTGCACTCTACCCTGGGCAACAGAGTGAGACTCCATCTCAAAAAAAAAAAAAAAAAAAGAGAGAGAAATCACCAACCTAGTACTTTTCCAGCTGAAAGTCACATTCTACTTATCATCCAGTCAGACTCATTTTCCATATTATCTCCTCCAAAAAGAAGGGCAGGCCAATAATGCCCAATTATTATGCCCTGGAATAACACCCAATCATTATGCCCTGGGTGGCAGTCAGGACAACTGCGTCCAATTAAATCTAGGAACTTTACTGTGACATTTTAGGGAAAGTTCAGGGACCTGTGGATCAGGGCAATGAGAAGATCTGGCAAAAATCCCTAACTAGGTGGGATGAACTAGCCCAGGCTGGACTTGACACATTCATTTAAAATCTCTTTAAGGTCCCTAGAAAGCTGTAAAATATGAAGAGATGTTCATTGCTTTCATCATTCTCAAGATATTGGCTTCTCACGGCTGTGGTTAAGAAAATTACATCTGCTGAGCATTTTCTTCATTAAATTTCCTGAGACTCTTGGGGCCATGGACACTCAATGTCCTTCACCTACTTTGACTTGGATCTAACTTTATCTTTAAGGCCCGTTAATGGATCCAACTTTCATTTTTGAGTGACATGACTCGTCAACCTACAAGCGGGGATTGCTAATGGAAAAGAATTTTCTTAACTCCATGCCAAAAAACATATACCAGCTTTGACTACGACAAGCTATCAGGTTGATGCTTTTAATTTGATAAAACTAGGTATAAATCAAACATTAAGTCAATCAGTAAAGAGGCAGACACTATTCTTTATTCTGAGAGAGAGGCGGGCCCCTGGCCACAAAGGGCCTCCTAAGTTATATTAAAAATTCTGTTGCTTTTCTTCAGGATCTGATTTGGATTTTAAGAGAGTACCCCAGCTGCTGGGTTGAGGATGAATTCAAGGTGATGAAGAGTGGATCGGGGAGACTAAGTAGGGGCAACTGTAATATTTGCTCTTTTGAATAGAGAAGAATTGAGTGTGTGAAAGCTTCTATCTCTCTATCTATCTATCTGTCTACCTACCTACCTACCTATCTATCCATCCATCCATCATCTATCCATCCATCCATCCATCATCCATCTATTCATCTATCATCTAACTATTCATCCATCCATCCATCCTTTATCTATCTATCCATCTATCATCAATCATCTATCTATTATCTATGTATAATCGATTTTTCCATTTATGTATCTGCTTATTAAACATGTACACATTATAGATACAATTGTTTGGCACCAAAGGGACCTCTGAAAGTAGCCCATCCTCGCAACAGTCTCAGACTTGCATTCCTCCCTCCCTAAGTCTGAGTTGTTCTTGCCCCAGTTGTTGGAGGCTTCTTGCTCCCGGGATGTGTCCTTGGTGCACATGGCGCTCACCAGCCCATGCTGGTGCAGAGTCTGCAGTAACTGGGGCTAACCTGATGAACGCAGAGGCAGGCTTGCAGCTGAAATGCCCCCTCTCCCAGGGATGCCCAGCAGGCTGTAGGAAAAGGCCACGAAGGTACCCCCTTTCCTTCCTCAGAAGTCAGTGGCCTCCCAACTTCCTCCCTCTCAGGACTTGCTTTATGGTCCAGTAAAGCCCAGTTCTGGCTTTGTCTTCCCCCTTGGGATGAAAGAGGGATGACTCACGCCCTCCCCAGCTGCACAGACTAGCAGAGGAATAGGAGCACCCAGAAGGCACCACACAGGTTGGTTAAAAATGCTGTGGCAGGCCCGGTGCGGTGGCTCACACCTGTAATCCCAGCACTTTGGGAGGCTGAGGCAGGCTGATCACCTGAGGTCATGAGTTCAAGACCAGCCTGACCAACCTGGTGAAACTCCATCCCTACTAAAAAAAAAAAATACAAAAATTAGCTTGGCACGGTTGCGTGTGCCTGTAATCCCAGCTACTCGGGAGGCTGAGGCAGGAGAATCACTTGAACCAGGGAGTTGGAGATTGCAGTGAGCTGAGATTGCGCCACTGCACTCCAGCCTGACGACAGAGTGAGACTCCATCTCAAAACAAAAAAATTGCTGTTGTAAGTTTTCCATGCACAGGATGGAAGGCAGTTTTCACTGTTCTGAGCATGAGCTTCTGAAGCTGAGAGGGTCAGGTGGCCCGGACCTTTCGTTATCATCATAAGACATGGGTGTGCTTTCTTGAATCTCCCGCTCCTGTGGGAGATGGTGTGAAGCTCTGAAGCACCTGACGGCGAGCTCTGCCTTTGCTGGCGACCTCTTCAGGCCCGGGGTCAGGCAGGAGGGGCGCCTTGCTGGTACCTTGCCAGGCTGTCCTTCAAAACTCTACCCAGGTGTTCGGTAGCTGCGGACACTTCTACCAGATGCCTCGCTATGCTCCGGTGGCCCTAGGAGCCCCTTGCTTGGCTTGTTTATTTGGGGCTCTGGATTCTCTTTTTCAATGCCAGCCACATGGCTTTGACTTGTTAAGTCCCTGTGTTCAATATTACCAAGATCTTTTCTGAAGGTGAAACCTAAAATGTAATGCTCCACTTGGAATGTGAACCTCACACAGGTGAGTCACATCTGGGCTTACACTGATTAGGGGAAGTGGTGGGCCCTAGGGTGACAAAAGCCCCATTGCTTAGTAAGCTTTGCATCGAAGTGTGAGGCTTACTAATCAAAACTTCGTTTCGTAGGCATTTATTTACATCATATTTCAATACTTCAGAAACTTAAACAGTGTCGGGGGCATAGCAGTTCTGAGAAACAGTTTTATGAGAAGACATAAACTGAGGGGTACCCATGAGTGTGTCTCAGTGTCTCATCCTTCCTCTCCCAGGCCAGAGTAACAGGTGTGCGGAGATGCTCTTGCCCTTGGCCCCGGGGTGCTCACCTCCGGCCATGAGCTGCCTCACCCAGTTAGCCAGGGGGCTGCACAGGTGTTTGCACGTCCCACATGTGGCCTGCCATGAAGAAGGTCCACATACGTGGCTCTAGGCCGTGCAGGCAAGTCTTCCCTGGGGGCTGAAGGAAGTCACCCTGAGACCCTGTCCCCTGTGAGGACCTCTCCTAAGTCAGATTGCTCACTGCTCCTAGCTCCAGCTCCTGCTGCCATCTGCCTGGGGGTTGCCAGTTGACAAATCCTCCCCCAGCTGGAGTGCTGCTACAGCTTTGTCTCAGGTATATATTCTGTTGCCTGTCCCCAGAACAGCTGTGCTCTGGGTTCTGGGAGCCACAAGCTCCAGCACGACTGCTTTCAGGATACCTGAATGAGGAAAGCCTGGGAAGCTCAGAAAGGTATCCTGGATTGGAAGGCCGAGGCGGGTGGATCACCTGAGGTCAGGAGTTCGAGACCAGTCTGGCCAACATGGCAAAACCCTGTCTTACTAAAAATACAAAAATTAGCCAGGTATGGTGGTGGATACCTGTAATCCCAGCTACTTGGGAGGCTGAGGCAGGGAGAATTGCTTGAACCTGTGAGGCAGAGGTTCAAGGTTGCAGTGAGCCGAAATCGCGCTATTGCACTCCAGGCTAAGAAACAAGAGCGAAACTCTGTCTCAACAAAAACAAGAAAAGAAAAGAAAGATATCCCGGAAATATACTTCTAGTAACAGCAAGCTTGACTGACCAAGAACAGGGAAAATATTCCATGAGAAAGGAAATGTTTCTTTTCCTGGCTTCTTGCCTTAACCTGGTGAGGCACAGGGTCAGCTGAAGTGTCTCCGCATGGTCTGTCGTGGCTGAGGGGAAACAATGGCTTATCCAGGATGCATCTTGCATTGTATAGTTGCTTTGATTAGCCTCTGTAAGAACTAATACATTGTTTGGTTATTACGTTTTCCATGCTGTGCATAAAGAATAATAGAATTTCACAGATGGAATGAGGCCTGTTGATTTTCTAAAGCATCACTACATTTGGGTGGAGTGACTAAGGTCCTGCAGGTTAAAGGGCTCACCCCAGGCCATCCTGGGCATTTGCTGCTCCTCTGGGAAGGGTAAGGAGATCTCACATGTAGCCCCCACACCAGCTCCATGCAGACATTTCCTGGGGAGGATGCGAGTTCAGCCTCTGCATTTTGAATTCTCATAAAGAGGCCTGGATCAATGATCTGTTAGTGCTTAAATGTCTTTAGAAGCATTTTCTTTCAGAGAGTTTTTGAAAAAGTGAATTAAAAAATGCTGGCTCTTTATTGCACATATATCTGGGGACAGGAATTAAATAAATTGGAAAGACAATATATAGACTCTGTGTGGCATGACTGTGCTGGGGAGATGAAATACTGGCTCTTCCTTTACCCACCCTCACTCCCGCCTTCCCCCTTTTCCATAACAACAGGAGCTGTCTGGACTCCTGCCAATGTTGCACAGCGCTTTTTTTTTTTTTGAGACGGAGTCTCGCTCTGTCGCCCAGGCTGGGGTGCAGTGGCCAGATCTCAGCTCACTGCAAGCTCCGCCTCCCAGGTTTACACCATTCTCTCGCCTCAGCCTCCCGAGTAGCTGGGACTACAGGCACCCGCCTTGTTGCCCGGCTAGTTTTTGTATTTTTTAGTAGAGACGGGGTTTCACCATGTTAGCCAGGATGGTCTCGATCTCCTGACCTCGTGATCCACCCGTCTCGGCCTCCCAAAGTGCTGGGATTACAGGCTTGAGCCACCGTGCCCGGCCAACACAGAGCATTTTGCACCTATTTCCAACACTTGCAATAACCCTCGGAGGCAAAGATTATTATTCCCACTTGACAGATGAAGAAACTGAGGCTCCCAAAGATTAACTAACTTGCTACAAATCACACTGCTTGGCGAGTGGTGGAATTCTAATTTCTCTGATTTCAAGGGTGAACATCCATATGCATCTCAGAGTTCTGTTAAAGTCATGTGACCCAGAGAGGAACCCAGCCCCAACTCTGTCAAAAACTTCCCAAGACCCATGCGAGTGAGGGCAAAACCCTCGTCTACCTGCAGAACTCCCCTTCTGATTCTGGCAGCATCAGCGAGGCCATGGGGTTCTTCATCAGATCAGCCACCACGGGCTCCTTGGCTGTCATGTAGAAGAAAGGAATCCCAGTGCTGTTGTTGAAGGGGCCATCACTGATGGGCAGGCAGCTCCCAAACGGCAGTCCTTGGATCTAACAAACACCAGAAAAGGGTTTTTCAGGGCAGAGATGTGGCTTGACTTGATCTGGGAGCTTAGCTTGTGCCTCTGGCTAGGAAATACAACACCAGGGATGAGGGGGGATCATGGCATCACAGTGGCTCTGACAGGTAGTAAATCAAGGTAAGGTGGTCCCCAGTCTGCCCAATTCACTCCGTGGTGGCCCTAGAATTTCTCCATAGGAGATGCTTAGCAGTGGCATCCTGTTTGGAAGGGTGGTGAAAGGATTCTTCTTGAAGCTGCCTGTGCATGGCAAATATATTCACTTTGTTGAATTTCATGTTCTTTTGGGGAGGGACAATGACATTTATGGGCGGTGGCGCTAAGCCTTTTCCTCAAGCTGCCTGTTACAGCCCCACTGCCTTAACTCCCAAGGTTTACTGCCTCTCCCAAGTTTTTAGCAACTTTAGGGAGGATGTTTAAGTCTTTAACCTCTTGCCTGCTCTTTGGACTTCAGGAACTTTCTATTATTGTCTCTTTTAGGGCGACATCACTTTCTCATTTATTAGCTGCGTTTTTTATTGTAATCAATAATATTTCATTGTATGACTCAGCAAGTTATGAGAAATTGACTTGTTACCCTTTTTGCATAAAGGAAGTCACAGAAACACGATATGCCAATTTTTCTTCATGATCACCCAGTAGGGTGGGAGAAGGGTGGTGCTATAGTTTGGATATCTGTCCCTCCAAATCTCATGTTAAATTCTGATCCCCGGTGTCGGAGGGGAGGCCCAGTGGGAAGGGTTTGGGTCATGGGGGTGGATCCCTCATGAATGGCTTGGTGCCCTCCTCGAGGTACTGAGTGAATTGTCCCTCTGTTAGTTTCCTTGAGAGTTCCCCTGAGAGAAGGTTTAAAAAAACCTGGTGCCAACTGGGCATGGGGACTCACCCTGTAATCCCAGCACTTTGGGAGCCCAACAGTTCAAGATCAGCCTGGGCAAGATGGTGAGACCCCCATCTCTATAAAAAGTTTTTCAAAAAATTCGCTTGGCCTGGTGGCATACACCTGTAGTCCCAGTTACTTGAAAGGCTGAGGCAGCAGGGTCGCTTGAGCCCAGGAGTTTGAGGCAGCAGTGAGCTATGATCACACCACGGCATTCCAGCCTGGGTGACAGAGCCAGACCCCATCTATAAAATAAATAAAAATAAAAAGAGCCTGGCACCTTCCCCTCTCTCTTACTTTCTTTCGTGCCATGTGATCTCTGCACGCACCAGCTCCTCTTCACCTTCCATCATGAGTGGAAGCAGCCTGAGGCCTCCCCAGAAGCAGATGCTATGCCATGCTTTCTGAACAGCATGCAGAACTGTGAGCCAAATACACTTCTTTTCTTTATAAATTACCCAGCCTCAGGTATTTGTTTACAGCAATACAAATGGACTAAGACAGGTGGTATATCATGTTTCTGTGACTGCAGATATAAACAAAAATATTTATTTATTTATTTATTTATTTATTTTATTAGTATTATCATTTTTTGAGACAGAGTCTCACTTTATTGCCCAGGCTGGCTTTCAGTGGCGTGATTTTGGCTCACCGTAGCCTCCACCTCCTGTATTAAGCGACTCTTTTGCTTCAGCCTCCCAAGTTGCTGGGATTACAGGCGCGTGCCACCACGCCTGGCTAATTGTTGTATTTTTAGTAGAGACAGGATTTCACCATGCTGGCCAGGCTGGTCTTGTACTTGTGACCTCAACTGATCTGCCCACCTCGGCCTCCCAAACTGCTGGGATTACAGGTGTGAGCCACCATGCCCGGCCAACAAAAATATTTAGTGCTGAGGTTTTCCCAAATCCTGCCAGTCAAGCAGCCCAATTTTCCATGATTTTATCCCTAACAAAGTGCACCGTGTTGTTACTTAACTCAGAATTCGGGGGTTGTCTTTGTCCTTGGAACGTCGCATGATAATGGTGTGTAGAATTATAAAAGGCGGGGCTTTAATTTTTTAGGAACATGAAATGTTAAGGAATCTTCCAAAATGGTAGTATAACTTTGTTCATATATCCTGTTTTCAGTTTGTCATAGCTGCCCAGAGTCATGCTTTGCATACATGGCATTGTAAATGCTTTCTGAATTTACTGTTTTAATCAAATGTCAATAAGGATTAGAAAGAGGATCTCCTAACAAAGCTAAGAGAAGGAATGTTGAAAGTCAAAATATCTCTAATCCATTGGCACTAGACTTTTAATTTCTTGAAAAGATCTGTGTTTTCAACTAAGATCAGTGTCATCTTTAACCTTTAGGTCTTTTTTGTTTGTTTTTGAGACGGAGTCTCGCTCTGTCGCCCAGGCTGGAGTGTAGTGGCCGGATCTCAGCTCACTGCAAGCTCCGCCTCCCGGGTTCAGGCCATTCTCCTGCCTCAGCCACCCAAGTAACTGGGACTGCAGGTGCCGCCACCTCGCCCGGCTAGTTTTTCGTATTTTTTAGTAGAGGCGGGGTTTCACCGTGTGAGCCAGGATGGTCTCGATCTCCTGACCTCGTGATCCGCCCGTCTCGGCTTCCCAAAGTGCTGGGATTACAGGCTTGAGCCACCGCGCCCGGCCTATGTCTTTAAGATGTGTCTTAGGAGTGCAAGACACAGCTGTGAAAAATCATCTGGGTGTTGAGAATATCCAACTGGATCTGCATTTGACATTGAAGAGGTTAAGACCATTGCCTCTTTGGTATTGAAATAAAGTTGCCATTTAGGTAGTTTTTAAGCAAAAAAGGGCCTTAAAAACTGCCTGGTTAACCACCTAATTTTATAGATAAGGAAAGCAAAGAAGAGAAGCCAGTGACTTGGCCACAGTCTTGGTGAGACCCAGAGCTGGGGCAAGAACCTGGCCAATGTCCTATGCATTCTATAAAATAGTATTTCTTTTGTAGGAAGTAAATAGAAGTTCACATTACTGCTTTGTAGCCCGTTCATCTCTCTTAACGCCCCTAAAAGCCTTCTGGAGGCATGGAAGTTACATCTGCGTTACTTATCCATGTCATTCTAGGTGGAACCATGTCTAACAGGTGAGCAAAGCATTTACGAACTGAACAATTAAAAGTGCAGCGAATAGCTCATTCCAGCATTTACACACTTTGCATAATAAGTCTCCTTTCCAAAAAAAAAAAACCTTGAACTCCATTTTCTTAAATGCAGATTTCCATCGAAGCCCTGGTGCTGTCTCTCTCCCCATCCCCACTTCAGCTTCAGGTCACAAGGTGATGGGGAGTTCGGGTCTATAAATTTGTGCCCTGCACTGGGAAGGGCTGTCCCCGCCTACTCTGCAATTCCAAAGGCGGCTCTGGATGCTTTGGTTCAGGTCTCGGTCAGACACAGGTTAGGTGTCCGTCTCCCTGCCTGGCCATCTCAAGGTGGGGATTGGGTACCCAACTCTACGTGGTTATCCATGTCCCTCTCCGACCCTCCCCCCGCCCCCGACTTCGCCAGGCTCACGGAGGCACCCTCGCCTTCCATTTCGTACAATGTCAAGGGTCCCATCCAGCGCACCGGGCACGTCTGGTGGACCCGGATCCCAGTCCCGAGCGGTCGCAAGCACGTCCCGGTCCCCGTCTCCCGGCCGTCGCCTGAATGCCAGGCCCCTTCGCGCTCCCCGCCGGGCGCTTACCTTCTCGTGGGCGGACACGGTGGCCAGGCAGCCTGAGACGCTGGCGTGGGCCAGGGAGCGGGCGGTGGCCGCGAGCAGTCGAGGGCCCGGGGGCGCACCGGCCGCCTGGCCGCCCTCGCGCCGGTAGGAGAACATCCCGGGCGGCGCCGGGGGCTGCCTGGCGCGGGCGGCGCCCGCCCGGGGCCGCAGGTGCGCGTCCTCCTTGTGAGCGGAGGCGGGGAAGCTCTGCTGCCAGATGCTGCCCGAGTCCTCCAGCAGGGCGGGCATCGCCTCCTCAGTGGAGGCGCTGTCCAGCTCCTCGTCCACCTCGTTGGTGACGGCCCAGGACACGGAGCTCACGATCACGTAGCCCGCGGCTGGGGACAGCAAGGCGCTGCAGCACAGCAGCCAGGAGAGGCGGGTCCCCGGCCGCGCCGGGCGCCGGCCGCGGCGCACGGACATCTTGCAAGGCTGCACGCCCGGCCGCGGGGGCCTCCAGCAGCGCTAGCGCCGGGGAGCCCGGAAGCGCCCCCCTGCGGCGGATCCCTGCAGCCGCGCGCCTCGCTCAGAAGTCCAGGCTCGCAGAAGACCAGGTTCCACGCACACGCCGCGCATCCTGCGGAGTCCTCCTCGCGCGCCAGGTCCCGGGATGAGTTCGTTTCCTGCAGGATGGCACAGGTTCCGCAGAGGGTGGGCGTTCAAATCCCGGCTCAATACACGCCTCTGCTCAACAGCTGTGAGACCTGCCAAGCCACTTAACCTCTCTGTGCCCATTTCCTTCATTAGCTGACAAAGATAATATCTACCTCTTAAGGATGATGGATGGGACGGTCGAACCATTAATATTTGAAGAGGCTTAGAAAGGTGCGTGGCATGGAGCAAACGCGATACAGTAGTCCCTTGGTATCTGAGGGGAATGGTTACAGGACCCTCGTGGATACCAAAATCCAGAGATGCTCAAGTTCCTTATAAAAAACTGTGCAGCATTTGCATATAACCCATGCGCAGCCTCTTTTGATATCTAAATTGCTTATAAAATGCCTAATATAATGTAAATACTATGTAAATTGTTGTTTACTATATTTATTAGGTAATAGGACCAGAAAGAAAGCCAGTATACGTTCAGTACAGATGCAATCACCCTTTTTTATTTTGTATTTTTCTGATGAAGAGTCTTGCTCTGTCCTCCCAGGCTAGAGTGCAGCGGCACAATCACAGCTTACTGCAGCCTCAACTTCCCAGGCTCAGGTGATCCTCCTGCCTCAGTCTCCAAAAGTGCTGGGATTACAGGTGTGAACCACTGCGTCCAGCTTTTTTTTTTTTTTTTCAAATATTTTCAGTCTGTGGTTGGTTGGGAACCCACAGATACGAAAGGCCGACTGTATTTAGTTAACTAGATACTAAAGGTAAGGATTGTTACCATCATCTTACTAGAGGAGAAAACTGAATAAATGATGGAGGTAAGATTAGCACCAATTCCATCTGATGCCCATTCTCTTTCTCTGCAAGGACGATAACCCTTCTTACACTTTGCTGTGTCAGGAGGGCATCGCAGCCAGTTCATCTAACAGCAGAATTAAGTTATTTGCATTTAAGCTGAAACAAACTGGCTGAGGCCACATGGACAAATACCACCTTGGCCAAGGCCCTCATTCCAGGTCACTAGAACTCCGGTCCAAGCCCTGGAAAGGAAAAATGTGGAACAATACTGCAGGCTTTTGGCTCTTTTCTTTTCCTTTCATTTCCTCTCCTCTCCTCTCCTTTTCTTTTCTTTCTTTCTTTCTCTTTCTTTCTTCCTTCCTTTTCTCTCTTTCTTTCTCTTTCTCTCTTTCTCTCTCTTCCTTTCTTTTTCTTTCTTCCTTCCTTCCTTCCTTCCCTTCCTTCCTTCCTTCCCTTCCTTCCTTTTCCTTCTTCCTTCTCCTTCCTTCCTTCCTCCCTCTCTCTCTCTTTCTTTCTTTGTCTTGCTCTGTCACCCAGGCTGGAGTGACGTGGCATGATCATGACTCACTGCAGCCTGGATTGCCTGGATTCAAGTGGTCCCCCGTCCTCAGCCTCCTCAGTAGCTGGTACTACAGGCACACCACCATGCCTGTTGGGTCATTTTTATTTTTTGTAGAGATGAGGTTTCACTCTGTTGCCCAGGCTGATATCAAACTCCTGAGCTCAAGCAATTCTGTGACTTCAGCCTCCCAAAGTGCTGGGGTTACAGACATGAGCCACTGCATCGGGCCCACATTTTCTTCATCCTTTCATATTGATGAACATTTAGGTTGTTTCTGCCTTAGTTATTGTGAATACTACTGAAATAAACGTTAGAGTGTAAATACCTCTTTGATATCCTGTCTTGAATTCTTTTGGGTAATACCCGTAAGTGTGATTGCTGAATCATAAGATAGTCTTCCTTCCACCAGGAACCTCCAATCCAATCCCCATAAAGTGGCCAATGCCACTTACTCATTTATTTTTAAGACAGGGTCTCGCTCTGTCATCCAGGCTGAAGTGCAATGGCATGATTGTAGTTCACTACAGTCTTGAACTCCTGGGCTCAAGCAATCATCCTGCCTCAGCCTCCTGAGTAGCTGAGACTACAGCCACATGCCACCATATCGAGCTATTTTTTTTTTTTCTTTTGTAGAGATAGGGTTCTCATTATGGTGCCCAGGCTGGTCTTGAACTCCTATGCTCAAGTGATCCTCTCACCTTGACCTCCCAAAGTGTTGGGATTATAGGTGTGAGCCACAGTGCCTGGTCACCTTGTATTTTTAAAGATACACTTTTGTATATAACGTATGCAGAAATGCAATCAAGTCAAATCACAAACTTCGTGACACAGTTTCGCAAGGTGAACACACTACACTGTGTGGCCAGCCACCAGCCCAAGAATGGGAGCGCCATGAGGGTTCCTGGCATAGACTTCATGGAGTCGCAGCCTTGACAGCCATTTTTAAACCTGATATAAGCTGTTTGAAATCCAGCTGAACTCTGTCATCCTTGTCCTCAGTGAGACTTCTCCTCTCTGTGTGGTGTTTGCAATATAGCCTGCTTGTTCCTCATCCCACTGATGCCAAATCCAGCTCATGCCACAGCTGCTGGCTGTGGAAAAAATCTAATGGTCAACACTGGAGTCATGTAAATGAGTTCCCTCCTTTATGCATGTTTTCTTTAAATGACCCAGATCCACAAGTCCTGAGGGAAAGCCTGAGGAACAGCTCCCTGGGCCTTAATAAAGGCAGGTCCCTCAGGCTCAACCACAGGCTGGTTGAGCTCCCTGCTGCCTCCAGACTCCTCCTGGCCCTCCTAGTGATTCGGTGTCCCTAACCTCTCTGGGTCTGTGAGCAATAAACTTCTGCTTCCTGCATGGTAGTTTCACCAACACACCCAAACTTTACTCTCTCCCCCACCCACCCCATCAGGGCTCTCCTAGGCAGGTCCCAAGATCAAATAAGAAACCATAATAATACAAATCACGACAGTCCCAGAAGTCCCCCCTCCTCTCTGTTACTACCCATCCTCACCCCCTATCCTAACGTCTAATGCTACAGAGAAAAAAATGAAAATGGTTTTCTTTGGTAGACTTGGGCATTCAAGGACAGAACGCTCAGAATGACTTCTGCTAGCTCTTAGCGAATCAGTTTACCCCAAAATATGCAAACAAAATTCACCGTTCCCAGACTTACAGATCCTGCTGTTGCCTCTCTGTTCTGTGACTCAGTCCACCAATTGTCTACTTACGAGCAAACACATGACATGCGAAGTCACTGAGCAGTGAGCAAAAGAATACGTCTCTCACTCATTCTTTGACAAACTCCTCCCACACAGCTTGAGATAATATATTAAATGTAGTTGAAAAGGGCTCTTAAATATGATTTTTTTTAACCATAAAGATGAGTAATTCTTAATGAACCTACAGACGTATAGTTCCTGTGTTTAAAATTTCCAAGCATTTAGGGAAACGTAATTCATTTCATAAGTAAATGTCATTCATTCCATATGTAAATATACATGAAATTTTGTTCATTTCATATGTAGTATGAGATCAATGAAATATTTTCTATTTTTTCCATGTATACTGGAAATCATGTTAAGCATGAGTTTTAAAATTCCTTTTAAATATTATAATCAGTTACATAAAATGGATTTTGTGTAACAATGATCTATTCCTACTTTCAGCAGTTTTAGGATTTTGCTGCAAAAGAGAAAGAGTGATTCAAAGCAGGACATTAGCCTCTGCTACATACATTGTTGCATTCAAAATTCTCTCACTTTAAGAAAATCGGGATAGTGAACCGAAGGTGTTTAATGAACCAGTGAGTGATTTTAACAGTGATACCACATTGATTTTTCTTTTCTGTTCCTCACTGCCTGAGGGGATCTATCTACAAATTCTATTTCGATCGAGGCACCACCAAGGGGAGGAAAAATATTACCACTGGCATTTTACTGCTTGTACCAGTTGGTATTCTTCGAACTTTTTCTTTCTCTGGAGCCTTAACCATTTCTTTACTCCCAAGAAGCATTCTCAAATTTCTTTTCTGCTGTCTCAAAATAGAAATACTCGGAAAGCCCCAAAAGAAAAGCAACACAGGCAAAAATTATTCTCCAAATCAGTTTATGTATTTTATCAAAACCACCTCCTTAGAAATACATATAAACATAGACAATGCTACATCTATTATATACATAACATCATCTTTCGTCAATAGAAAAACTTCAGTATTTAATATTTTTAAGAATGCAAGTCTATCAGTTTTCCTATTCTCTATTCAAATAAATAATCTCACACATTAGCATTGCTTTCTCTGAAATAAATGTCTTCAGAGCTTTGGGGTACATCTGATATCTGAATCACAAATTGTTGTCCATCTTTTAGGGTTATGAGGGCTTCTTGTCCCATAGGAAGGCTGAGTTTAACTGCACTTTCGGTGGTTTCATCTTCCAACAGCACCTGGATGAGCTGCAAGAGGGAAATGTTTAAAGGCAAAAGGTAAAAAGAGACAGTTATACTATTCCTTGTTGCAGGAACTACCATTTGAATTCTTCTACCAAGCCCGTGGTCCCCCCCGGGATGTAAAGGAGAAGTTCATGCATTTATTCTTTTTTTTTTTTTTTTTTGAGATGGAGTTTCACTCTTGTTGCCCAGCCTGGAGTGCAGTGGCGCCATCTCAGCTCACTGCAACCTCCGCCTCCCGGGTTCAAGCAATTGTCCTGCCTCAGCCTCCCAAGTAGCTGGGATTACAGGCATGTGCCACCATGCCCAGCTAATTCTGTATTTTTCGTAGAGACAGGGTTTCACTATGTTGGCCAGGCTGGTTTTGAACTCCTGACCTCAGGTGATTCACCTGCCTCAGCCTCCTGAAGTGCTGGGATTACAGGTGTGAGCCACCGCACTCAGCCCATGCCTTTATTCTTACTAGGAGAACTCCTGATTTCTCAGGAAAACACTCAGGGTCCAGTGAGAACTTAGTGGGAGGCTTTGCAAGGCAGGGATGGTGCAGGGGCGGGGAGCTGATGGGCTATCTTTAGGGAAATGAAGAGGGCTCTGAAGTTTGTGAGAAATGTCCTCGTGAGAACCAACCAACACTCTTCCTTAACAGACACCGGAGAAAGCAGGTGAGTCGTGAAAGTTGGGAGGGAGCTTGTGAAAGGCACCCACAGTCTCCGTGTGGCTGTAGCACCCATCAATTTGGGGGTCTCCAGACAGGTACTAATCCCCGCATTCTCATCAAGTCTCTGGAGCTGACATACTCGGCTCCAATTCTCACAGTGGCTCTCCTTCCCCCATCCGTCAAATAAACTATTAATTTGTGGAGGGCGGGAACCTATGAAAACAGCAATCCGGTACTGGTGACTCAATTGGAAGTAACCGATTCGAAAGGTGTGGAGGTTCCAAGTTAGTAGAAGCTCTCTTCAGCCACTTCGCCTGACGAGCAAGTCTTCCTATCGGAGAATGGCGAATGTACCATCCCTCCCTTAGCTCCAGGAAACTTGGCCATGACTACTTTAAAACCAATAGAAATGTATTCCCTTGGTCTGATTTCATCAATAAACCTCCTATAAGCTAGTATATTTTGACAGAGATGTATGCATCATAACTTCAAATGCAAAGTTTATGAAAGTTGTCTCATTCTTTCTCTAAATTCGACAAAACCATCACCACCCCATGAAAAGATGTTTTCTTTTCAAAAAACTGTTTTCACCTTTAGCTTAGAGGTGAAGAGACACTTAAAAAATTTTTGTTTTGCCCTGCTGTAATCCTGGAGTACATGACCTAAATTCGTTATTTGATATCATTATAGTTTTTCACTTTGTTCTTAAACATGCCTTGGCATCTATTTTGAATGCCGCTGGAATGTAGAAGAGGGACAGATGGATATGGTAATCTGGAATGCTGACTTCAGTTGTTACTGTAGGTGCAGGCCAGAGCTAAATTGTTCAGGGAATGAGGCTGCCACAGCTGTGCAGCTGAATGGGGTGTTAACTCGTGGCAGATGAATGCAGATGGGACAGGCAGTGTGTGCTTTTTTGTTCATGATGAGTGCACGTACTGAATAATGGATGCAATGAAAATCAGATGAGCGTAACTTTTTGGTGTGCTTGTTTAAGTCATTATAGCTAATTCAGCAGGCAGGAACGAACAGAAGCAGGTTTAATTAATATCTAATGTGTATTACCTCGGATTACCTGACATTCATCTGCGTGTATTGCTTTATTATGTAGTTCAATTAAGTATTTAGTATCTTCTCTATTGTTTCCACCCATTAAATATAGGTCAAACCTCATTGCAAGAAACTTCAGAGAAGCTAAGGGATTGGGCCAAGAGTGTCAAGAGCAAGTGCTCAGCTTCCCCCGTGGTGGGGAAATGATGATGATGACCAGTGGTTACTGGGTACTTACTATATTCTAGGAAATAGTCTAAGCATTTTACAACAATTAACTCATTTAAACCTCCTAACGGGTCCTATGGAATTAAGACATGAGTATCTCCATAAGTTAAGCAATGTGTTCAAGGTTCTAGCTAATAAGGGGAAGAAGTAGAATTTGAACCCAGAAATGTATGTACCAGGATTGCCCTTATCAGACTTGAAGGTATTTTTAATAATTAGTCTCAAGTAACCAATTTTGGAATTAAAGCAGATGGTAGAAAATGCTCTCAGAGAGAGAATGCTGAGGACAGTCTTCGAAGGATCTGTGGAGGTGTAAATTCCTGTTCTCCCAATGATTAGTGAGGTGACCTTGGGAAAATTACCCAACCCTTCAAGATCCTCAGTTATGCCAGTTGTAAAATGGGGTTGATGGTAACATCCATTTCATTGAGATGAAAATATGCACTTAAATGCTCAGTCCCGGGAGACTGTCAGCGTCTGCTCTTCATGCCTTCTAACTGTGGCCGAAGAGGTAAAAGCTTACTCCTGGTTACCTTGCTGACTAAGAAGCATGTGTTTGTAATCTGACTAACATTCTCCACTTCGCTGAACTTTAGTCCGGCTCCCGAACCTTCTCCTTCACTTACTTCCTTGTAAAATCCAGTTTTAGCAAGAACCCTGCTGAGTCACTTTAGCAAGAATGCCCCATCTCCACATCTGATCAGTTTCCTCATCCTCTGCCAGCCTCCAGGTGATGTTTGGTCACCCCAGCTGGCTGGACTTCTACAAGAATCCTGTTAGGTGGGTTTAGCCAGAATCTCCCTTACCTCTGACATTTCTTCTTAGTAAGTTCCCATCCACTGACCCCCACCCGGCTCCTGGGCTACAAATTCTGCACCCGCCACCCTGTCCCTGCTATACTCAGAGTTAAACCCAATCTCCCTCCCCGACTGCAAAAGCCCAGTGGAGATGGTACTGAATAAAGCCTTCCTTATGGATAAAGCCTTCCTTATGGTGCTTTAACAAGCGTCACTGAAAGATGTTTTTGTTTTTCCTTTAACAAATTGTCATGCTACACTCTGACCTCTTGCCCCAGCCGGTGAGCGCAAAGAATTGGCTTTCACTTGGAGATGAACACTGCAGCCCAGCATGAATGCTGGCCCTGCTAGGGCCCTACGGAATGTCTCCAGAGTACACTCAGGTACTTTCCACTGGCGGCCCCTGGAGGGCTTTGCCGCCAGGTACAGCAGCAGGGAGAGCCATTCTCCTAGGCATAGCCCGGCCAAGCCATCACCTCTTCAGATCTAACTGGGCCTTCTTTCTGCCAACTGCCTGGAAACACTTGCTTCCTGAAAGCGCCTTAGCTGCCACCAGCTAAGGAGGCCCAGCTCTCGTCAGCACCCCCAAGTTAGGGTCAGTGTTTCACTACTGCATGCTTCATTGACCATGTCTGCTTTTTTCACATGGACACTCATGGAGGTGAGTTTCTCATTTACGGACAACATCTGAATCCACCTCATAGAGAGCACTGAACGCACCTGGATATGTGACTTACTATCATCAAAGTGAGAAACAAAGACCAAATGCAGCTAGAGAACGGGGAAACCTGAGACACACATTTCCCTAGCTCCTGTTTTTTTTTTTGGTTGTGGTGGTTTGTTTTGGTTTTTTTTTTTTTTTTTTTTTTTTTTTTTTTGATCTAGGGAGGTGTCTTGTCCAAGCGTTGCTCAATAACAGTGTGTGCAAGATCTCTGCAACTGGAGAACTCGGAATGAGAGTTTGCTCAAGAAGGAAAGGGCCCTGGAAGGTTCCTAGTATTCTGCGGACTCTAACGCGTGAAGAGTTTTAGGCTGTGACTCATTGCCGTGGCCGAGACCACTATTAACCTGCTTCAGGTTGAATGATTGCACCTGCTTCAGTTTCCTATTAAGCACAACTCATCTGTGCGAGAGGGGAATTTGTGGGCACAAAAAGAAGATGGATGGCAGCTAAACATCAAACATGTGCACAGAAATTAGTCCTAAGACAATTGCTGTCAGTGTTTTTTTCACCAGCTCACTCCCCGCTCCTCAATGCAGGCATTTCAGTTGTTCCTCCGTCAGCCCAGCTCTGCTTCATGGCACTGAGGTCCATGTCTGACCTCTCCAACCTGCGTCCCGCACTCCTCAGGGCATAAAACAACCTCCTGTCTAGGGTTGTAGGTGAAGAATGGATTTGAGATCAGGCAGGCTGGGGCTCCAATCTCTGCTCCACTATTTCTTTGCATTTCCTTACTGTGTGACTTTGTGCAAGTCACTCAGCTTCTGTGAGCCTCAGTTTCCTCATCCATCAAATGACAATGACAAGAACAAATACTCTACAGGATGGCATGGCTTTGAGATAACATACACAGGGGCTCTATAGTAGGTGTTCGGTAAATAGCAACTCTAATCTTTATGTCTTTCAGCAGGTATCCCAATGTAATCTTTTCAAAATCCTCTCTGTTCAGACCACCTGACATTTCCTTTTTTTGAACACTAGGGGCATTTTCAGTGCATGCCCCGCAGAGGTGATACACCACCGCTAGGTGTGCTATTGCTGAGTTAAAGTCTAACCAGGCCAAGTACACTCTGGGAAGGCAAGAAAGACCCAGGCCATCCAGAGGGTCCACACTTCTAATCATGCCAGGCACCTATTAATGTTCCACAAACCTGAGCCGACCAGTAATCAACAGATAGTGAATTAAACTCCCCCTGCCCCGGCAAAATCACCTAGGGTAAAGATGACTGTAGAATCCTTTACCATTATTTGGACAAAGTGATCCTGAGGGTTTTCCTAACCACCTGTGGCTCTTGTTCCCCTTGAAACAGCTGTGTGGAAGGGGGTCCTGGTGTCCCTACCTTATTGCCCGTGGCAGTGTCCACCAGGAAGCCCAGGATCCTGAGGACCATGTTGCTCACACCCACAGGATATCGGCCCCGGTCCATGTGTGTCAGCGTCATCCCCAGTGACTCCACGCTGGGGCCGGCACATGTCTGGGGCCACGAAAAATTCAGAGGGTGGAAAAGTGCCTGGTCTGGCTGGCCAAGAGTCTGGTCATCTGGTAGCATTTCCTTGACATTCCCCATGTCCTCCTCCTCCTCTTCCTCCTCTAGGCATGACTGAAGTATATGAATCACATATTCCAAAAGCAGTAAGTGAAACAGATGCCAGGAGCCTACATTTAGATAATAACCAAAAATTAATACATTTGATAGACAGACAATAAACAAATCACTGTGAAACTAAGAACTTTTCTGTGGCTAACACCTGTGTACATGAGCCTCGTTCCAATAGCTGACCCTGAAGGGGCCTGGGTGGGCCTCTTACGTAGCATCCATCAGTAGAAAATCCCTGGCAGGGCAGCTATTGGACAGAAAGGAGTGAAAGCTAAATAGCCTAAGCCATGAAAAGGTACTTAAAATCCATCCAGTGTGAGATGGGAGGAAAGCAAACCCTACAGGGAACTGGGTGCTGCTCCCAGAGCTGGAGAGGGTGCCCCTCAGCCTCACCGTGCCCCATGTATGATCCACAGGAACATCCAGCAGGGGTGGAAGGAAATGGGGGCAGCATGCAGAAGGAAGGCTGCTGCTGTTTTGTGGTGCTTGAAACGTAGTGCCTTGCCCCTCTTGCAGACCCTGTGGCTGCAGTTCTTTATGTAGGGAGTGAGTAAGGAGGCTGGCTGGCGCTCCACCTGCGAGAGGTATCTTCTCAGGTGGGCCTGCAAGTGCTGTCGTCAGAGAGACAGGAGGGTATGTGACTTAGCTGAATGCTCCAAATCCCAAGGCCTTTGCACTCCCAGAAAGGAAAACAATCATTAATGTTTGCTTGAGAAACAGACGGGGAAATCTGGCCTGTTGCAATTGTTAAAAGATAAGTTTTACATAAAGGTAAAACCATGACTCTTACAAATATAAAATGGACACATCAGGCTGGGCACAGTGGCTCACACCTGTAATCCCAGCATTTTTGGACGCCGAGGTGGGCAGATCACGAGGTCAGGAGATCGAGACCATCCTGGCTAACATGGCGAAACCTCCTCTCCACTAAAAAGTACAAAAAAATTAGCTGGGCATGGTGGCACATGCCTATAGTCCCAGCAACTTGGGAGGCTGAGGCAGGAGAATAGCCTGAACCCAGGAGGCAGAGGTTGTAGTGAGCAGAGATCGCGCCATTGCACTCCAGCCTGGGTGACAGAGTGAGACTCCATCTCAAGAAGAAGAATAAAAGGACATATCAAAGGTTTTATTTAACTCATTAATTAAATGATATATTACATCTCATTGCTACATCAGTTAAGATGTTGCCACTGGTTCAAAAGAGAATTCAAAGTACTAACTACATACTATACACAGAAAAGAATGCTGACAGTGATGAATAGATGCAAAAGGGATCTGTCCTCAGGGCAGTATCAATGGCAACCACCTGACACAACCAACTTGTATTTCTGTGGATGAGGGTCATCTGCATTATCAGTTTGCTGTAACTTTACAGAGCTATAAAAATAACTCAAAGACAATGGAAGGTAGAGATAATCCAGAAGGCTATGCCAACCTTTTGTCCATTTCAAAGCCTTTTGTCCATTTCAAAGCCTTTTGTCCATTTCAAAGCCTTTTGTCCATTTCAAGTAATCTTTTCATCCATTTCAAAAGCCCTTCCCAAGTTTTTCCCTGAGTAGTGTTCTAGCCCTCCATGGATCTGGGTGAGGGGTAACTGCCCCTGTGGAAGGCATGATCTTGCCTGAAGTGAGCTGGACATCGTCTGGCCTATTTAACCTTGGAAAATCACAGTCCGAGTCTTGAAACCATTGTTCAAACTACTGGTGTGAATACATTGATTTCATATGGAGGTACAGAGAAGGTAGACTGGGAAAAGTAACAATTAGACTAGATTTCTTTTCTTTTTTTGAGACAGAGTCTGGCTCTGTTGCCCAGGCTGGAGTGCAGTGGCACAATCTCAGCTCACTGCAACCTCTGCCGCCTCAGCTCAAGCAATTCTCCCACCCCGGTCTCCCAAGTAGCTGGGACTACTGGGCCACCACACCTGGCTAATTTTTGCATTTTTTTTTTTTTTTTTGTAGTGATAGGATTTCACCATATTGCCCAGGCTGGCCTTAAACTCCGAGGTTCAAGAGATCTGCACGCCTCAGTCTCCCAAAGTGCTGGGCTACCACACCCGGCTCGGGGCTAGATTTCTTTCCGTGATGCACGTGAACTCTGCTCTCTCTCTGCTCTGGAAGAGCATGAGCATATAGCAGAGTCAGTGTGGACTTCATTGAAGGGAAGAGTCCCACTATAAGTGAGTGTCACTTATATGGCAGCTGACAGCGGCAGCCCTCAGGAGCTCCAAGGTGTCTGCAAAGCTGGTCTAGAATAGGGCTTGCTTTCTCTTCCTTCTTGCTGTGAGAGGATCTGGCAGCTCTCTGCGAAGGGATCACTTGCCATAGCTACTGTGCAAACTCACAGGACTGGAGACTATCTTTCCACTGCTGTATGCCCAGTGCCCAGGAAGGTGCTTGGGAAGCAAGAAATACCTTTTGAAGGAATGATCCATTCCATGAAGCTGGTGAGCTGAGTGGTGAACTTCCCTTCCTACAACCTTTTTTTTTTTCCTTTTTTCTTTTTTTTTTTTTTTTGAGGTGGAGTTTTGCTCTTGTCGCCCAGGCTGGAGTGCAATGGTGTGATCTCAGCTCACCGCAACTTCTCCCTCCCGGGTTCAAGTGATTCTCCTGCCTCAAGCTCCAGAGTTGCTGGGATTACAGGCTTCCGCCACCACACCCGGCTAATTTTTGTATTTTTAGTAGAGACAGGGTTTTACCATGTTGGTCAGCCTGGTCTCGAACTCCTGACCTCAGGTGATCCACCTGCCTCAACCTCCCAAATTGCTGGGATTACAGGTGTCAGCCACAGCACCCAGCCCCTTACAACCCTTTTTATAAGGCAACTGCATCAAAGATGCAACCTTCCCCAACAGAAGAAGACCAGTAATTTGACCAGGAAGTTTGCAAAATGCACATTACTTCACTCTCTCTACCATCTGCATACAATGGCAACTTAATCATTATTCCTGAGAGTTAAGTATGAGTGCTTCAAAGAGCCCATTTTGTCCTTCATCTCAGTCGTCTCTCTCAGTGCTTTCCTCAAAATGTCACACAGCTCATAATTCAAGAACCAGGAGAAGCTTCCTGTGTGTCTAACGATGATGAAACAGGAAGGAAAAGCGTGGTCCATCTGTTTGACAGGCTATCACACTGACACTACAAATAAAAATTCCTATCGTGTTGTATGGTTTGCTGTGTCTATGTTATACTTTACATAAAAAGGTTAAAAGAAGATGGCTGGATTCTACATAGCAATATGCAAAATACTTACGCCATAACAACATTTTTAAAAGGTAGAACACACAATATTTTCTTATTCTCTGACTTACCAAAACTGTCTCTGTGGCAGAGGGTCATGGCTCTGCTCACAGCAGTGAGAAGAAGGTTCCATCTCAGCTGGAAGCCGGCGGCCAGTTTGATAAACTCTTCTTTGCTTCTGCTGGGCTATTAAGTTTTTGTGAGAAAAAAGGCTGCAGTTTGTGATAAAATCAAGAAGCATAGTATGTTTTCAAAGGCACACATTTGTCATGCACATGCAGTTGTAAAGAGCCAAAGAAGAGGAAGATGAAATAACAAGGGTGGGAAGTGAGGCAGCAGGGGCCAATGTCTGGTCTTTCTCTGTCTTCCACGGACATGGTTCCAGGGCACAGCCCTTTGAAGTCGGTGGAGAGGAGGGAGGTAGGAAATTGGCTTACTTTTTCTCTTAAAATCACCATGCAATTTTTTCTTTTTTGGAGACATGGTCTTCCTGTTCCCCAGGCTGGAGTGCAGTGGCACAACCTTGGCCCACTGCAGCCTCGAACTCCTGGGTTTAAGCGATCCTCCCCCCTCAGCCTCCTGAGTAGCTGGGACTACAGGCATGCAGTACTGCACATGACTAATTTAATTTTTGGGGGGAGGGTGGGTAGAGATAAGGGTCTCATTGTGTTGCTCAAGCTGGTCTTAACTTCTGGGCTCAAGTGATCCTCCTGCCTCAGCCTCCCAAAGGCACTGGGATTAGAGGCATAAGCCATCATGCCCAGCATCACAGTTTTTAAAAAGAGGTCACTTGTGATGTGTGACACAGAAACAAACACCGTAGGGACAGCCTCATTGAAGTCCACTTGGAATGGCATGAAGAGGGGCAGGGGCTGTTTTATTCCTGCACTCCTGCATGTCAAATCTGGTTGTGGAAAAGGGGCACAGAATCCCATAATAATGAAAAGCAGTGGTGCTCATTTGGAAAAGCTGGTCGTCATGCTTGCTGTGTAAGCAAGCTCCAAACTGGAAAGTCTCAGCCCCTGCACCCAGTGGAACCAAGATCGTCTGACAGCCTCACTGGCACTAAACTGTGTACCAGTAAGATGCCGCTGCATGCAGACTAAGTGGTTCCCTCTACCCAGACGGAGAGCGGCCTTGGACCACACTTGAAGCCATCTGTAAGCCCTGAGTCACGGATTTCAAATGCATCTGTTGATAGGCATGCTCCAAGCCTCTTTTCATCCTCAGTCACATGCCTGTGGACCCACCACAGCTCCCCCACGTCTTTGAGGAAGAAATGGAGAGCCTGGCTAGAAACCAAGAATGCCCTTTCCTGTCATTGCTTTTTTTCCCTCTGCCCCAGCGAAACCCTTGGCACACCAGAAGGTGGCCCTGAGTTTCGGGGAACATGAGGTCCTTTCGGTAGCAGCCTCCTCCTCAATACTCCTCACCATCTGAGACGGACTCTTGGGAGGAGCCCCTCTTTTTGTGTTGAAGGGACAGTGAGAGTACAAAAGCACAGGGATCCTGCTGGGCGCCGTGGCTCACGCCCGTAATCCCAGCACTTTGAGAGGTAGAGGCAGGTGGATCATTGGAGGTCAGGAATTTGAGACCAGCCTGGCCAACATGGCAAAACCCCATCTCTACTAAAAATACAAAAATTAGCTGAGCAGGGTGGCGCACGCCTGTAATCCCAGCTACTCCGGAGGCTGAAGCAGGAGAATCGCTTGGACCTGGAAGGCGGAGGTTGCAGTGAGCCGAAATTGCACCACTGCACTCCAGCCTGGGTGACAGAGCGAGACTCCATCTCAATTAAAAAAACAAAAAACAAAAACCCACAGGAATACTTCCTAAAAGCATCGAGGGATGCAGCTCTGAGTGACCAGGGCTCTCTCTGCACAAATGTTTGCAAGTCAGCCATAAACACCATTGAGCATCCTTCCTGTCACCTCCACAGTATGGCACTTTCTGTCCCCCAACATAGAAGCTCCTCCAGGGCCCGAACTGCCCTCTGCTCGCTGACTGCGAGATGCTAACTGAAGCCATGGGGCATCTTTGACAAGCCCAAGGGTGTGCATCTTAACAGTCTGAGCATTTGATTGACAGTAATCTGGTTTGTAAAATCAGCCACGCTCTTTTACAAAACAAGACCGTCAAAGGCACGCAGTAACAAAACACTATTTTTTTTTTTTTTTTTTTTTTTTTTTTTTTTTTTTTTGAGGNAAGTCAGCCATAAACACCATTGAGCATCCTTCCTGTCACCTCCACAGTATGGCACTTTCTGTCCCCCAACATAGAAGCTCCTCCAGGGCCCGAACTGCCCTCTGCTCGCTGACTGCGAGATGCTAACTGAAGCCATGGGGCATCTTTGACAAGCCCAAGGGTGTGCATCTTAACAGTCTGAGCATTTGATTGACAGTAATCTGGTTTGTAAAAATCAGCCACGCTCTTTTACAAAAACAAGACCGTCAAAGGCACGCAGTAACAAAACACTATTTTCTTTCTTTTCTTTTCTTTTTTTTTTTTTTTTTTTAGGTGGAGTCTTGCTCTGTCGCCCAGGCTGGAGTGCAGTGGCCAGATCTCAGCTCGCTGCAAGCTCCGCCTCCCGGGTTTACGCCATTCTCCTGCCTCGGCCTCCCGAGTAGATTGGACTACAGGCGCCCGCCACCACGCCCGGCTAATTTTTCGTATTTTTTTAGTAGAGACGGGGTTTCACCATGTTAGCCAGGATGGTCTCGATCTCCTGACCTCGTGATCCACCTGTCTCAGCCTCCCAAAGTGCTGGGATTACAGGCTTGAGCCACCGCGCCCGGCAAAACACTATTTTTCTGATGTGCCTCCTTTGTGAAGGCAGAAGGTACAATGATGGAGACCTGGGAAACACATAGTGCTCTGTGGTTTACGATGTAGGATGGCAGGGTTGGTAGTGATGATCTCAGCGGGTCCATCTGATTAAAGCTGGAGGCTGAGTTCTAGCTTCCACTTAAGGAACAGACAATGGACAGCTCCTGTCTGTGACAATGTATGATATAAGCCTTCAGCTAGCGAATGAATAAATGTCTCAGTAGCCATTCAGCTCTGGACATGGTCACTGTTGTTATAAATAAGCTTTGCCTAAGATCAACAGGAGGAATAAAAACCATACAGAATCTGGGATAATTATTTTCAAGAAGCAAATGAGACCAGACACCTGCCAGGGGTTGGAGCTGGCTTTCTAGTTCCTTCCTGAGGATTTTTCTGGTTCATATCTAGGAGGTTTAAGACCCCAAAGTCCCCAGCAGTCTTCTTGATCTCAGTTATTATTTCTCCTCTTTCTTCTCAACTGAGAGTTCAGAGATACAGACAAGGTCAGGCGGGCAGCACAAGGGAGTGGCCACAACATGGCCAGAAACTTAAAGAGAAAGCCCAGAGCCACGCTGCCAGCCCCAGGCCCTCGGAGTCTTTGTTCTCTCCACAGTGTGGACCGCTCCTTCCTTCCTAGGTAAGCTCACTCCTGCTCCTGAATGCCCAGTCCCCCTCTCTCAGCTTATTTTAATCCTACACATGTTTTGTATCCCAGTTTTAAGTCCCACCTTCTTTTCAAGGCCTTTCCCAACCACTCCAGCCTTGGCAAGCACAACGTCTCGAGAGGTGGGGCCTGGGCTGCCTTGTTTCCCTCTAGGGTTTTTGTTGTTTGTTTGCTTTTTTTGCGACAGAGTCTTGCTCTGCCACCCAGGCTGGAGTGCAGTGGTGCGTTCTTGCCTCACTGCAACCTCTGGCTCCCAGGTTCAAGTGATTCTCATGCCTCAGCCTCCCGAGTAGCTAGGACTACAGGTGCGTGCCACCACGCTTAGCTCATTTTTTGTATTTTTTTTTTTTTTTTTTTTTTTTTTTTTAGTAGAGACGGGGTTTCACCGTGTTAGCCAGGATGGTCTCCATCTCCTGACCTCGTGATCTGCCTACCCTGGCCTCCCAAAGTGCTCGGATTACAGGTGTGAGCCACCATGCCTGACCAGATGGATTCTTTTGTTGCCGAGGCTGGAGTTCAGTGGCTCTCAGCTCACTGCAACCTCCGCCTCTGGGGTTCAAGCAATTCTTCTGCCTCAGCCTCCCAAGTAGCTGCGATTACAGGTATGTACCACCACGCCCAGCTAATTTTTGTATTTTTAGTAGAGACAGTGTTTCACCATGTTGGCCAGGCTGGTCTTGAACTCCTGACCTCATGTGATCCTCCCACCTTGGCCTCCCAAAGTGCTGGGATTACAGGCGTGAGCCACCGCCCGGCCTCCCTCTAGGTTTTAACCCACAGCCCCTAACTCTCTCCACCTGCCCTGGGCCCACGGATCGAGGGGCCGTGGCCTCTCTCAAGGCATTCTCAGCTCTCCACAGGTGACTGACCCCACGGAGGATGATGAAAATCAAGCCCAGGATCCCACTGAAGCAACTCCCAAGAGCCATTGGCCGGAAGGACCAAACCCGCCCATATCGACAACCAAACCGTCTTTGGGCTTTTGAAATCAAGCCAGACACTCTACTGGAACGTGTCTGCAAAACATGCAGACAAGCGCTGTTCTCCCCCTAAAACAGACAAAACCCCTCCTCTTCTTCCACAATCCCATTGGTGCAATACACACCTGTACACACAGTCACCCACACCCACTTACACACATGCTCAATCACACACATGCTGACCTGTGCACACACTCATCCATGCATGCTCAAACACCCACACACATACTGCACACGCTCATGCACACCCACTCACCGGTACACCACGCTCACACTCACACACATGTTCACACACACTGATACACATGCTCACCACACACTCCCACACACCACACACACTCCCACACATCACACACACTCCCATGCACCTGAACATGTGTGCGCGCGCGCGCGCGCGCGCGCGCGCGCACACACACACACACACACACACACACACACACACATTATGTGATGTGCTCCCCCCGGCCCCCATTCTTCACCTGCTACAGAGTTCGAGACCAACCCCTGCCCTCACACCCAGGCCAGCCTTGACACATTTCCAGCCAGAGCCTAAGAAGCCTCTTTCCCATCCCCTAGTCAATGGGCACTCATTTATCTAGAATGGTCAACACATTTTTTTTTAAGTCACAGCTTCCTACCTGGAACACAAATGCCTGGAGATGTGAAGATAGACAGCTGAGGAACACACTGAGATCTGTTGATGTTCCCAGCAAAGAAATTAAGTTTCTTAAACCTACAAAGACACAAAATAAACAAACAAAAGATTGCATGCAGCAGAGCAGATTTTCTCTGTAGGTATTTGTGTACCGGGTAACCTGGGAACATCACTGAACAATAGCTCGGAGGGACTCCCCAGGGCCTCACGCTCATTGTGAACAGAGGATGTCCTGAGGCTGGCTTTGTCACCTCTGCAGTCATCTATTCAGAATTACATGGACATACCTGTTGTGAGCCACCTCTGCCGCTTGTTGAAACAGAAACATTTTGAAACCATAAGTACACCTTGCAATTATCCAGACCTTGTCTTCAGATGAGCTCACTGCATGATATAGACATGACCTCACCTATCCTTGCCATCTTCAAAAAAGGGCTGGTTTATTAATGTCATTGAAGTGATGGCAGACATCAAAGCTGCTCAGAGAGGGTGAGCGCCTTGCTTGCAGTTATGCACTCAGTTAGGTGGAGCCTGGTGTGATGTCAGGTTCTGGGTCCTCCACCTGCACAGGTAGCACTGATAGGGAAAGAAGAGCCTTTGGCCGTCCAGGCTTTTTGAGTGCTTCTGCATACCAAGCAGAGTTTGGGAAACTGAGTCGGTTGCAGCAGCCCCCGAGGCTTGGTGGAGGTGCACTTGGACTTGGAGCTGGAAGCATTTGCCTGCAGAACTCTGCATCTTCCTGGTGGGACTCACGCAGATGCCAATGGGAGCACAGGAGCCCTGGCCAGACCAGTGGGCAGTCTGGAAGGCACCTGGAGAGGGCGTCTCATGCCCTCCTGGGACTCCCTGGGATCTAGCTGGGGGTAAGAGCAGGGCTTGGTTAGCCAGTGAGTTGGGAGGGGGACTTTTTGGGTTCCTACTAATCAGAACTGCAGAATTAGTAATCCTACCAATAGCTCTGAAGCCTGCTGGATTAGGTGTTAACTTTTTAGTTGCTGGATTGGTGGGGGAAAAAAAGTGCCCTATGGGAGGATCTGGGATTGGGGTCAGCCAGGGGACACTATCAAGGGACAGGACAGTGGAGGGGAGCAGTCAGAGGTCATTTACCAACAACCAGGGATGATATATTTTAGTATTTTAATAACTGGCACAACCCCACCAAGGCCAGCCCTACTTAAAGGTGAAAGGACGAGGATGGGCTAATTTACAGGTGGTGCTTCTGTGCACTCCTGAATTCTGTATGCATCAAGTCACAAAACACTGAAGTGCTCCTGCGGGCCACTGCAATGCTGCGTGGCCCAGGGTGAGTAAGACACAGCTGCCAGCCTGAAGGGGTTCATGGGAACTGAGCGGGCAGCTGTAGACACAGCTGAGAGTACTAGCAAGGAGTTATGCCCACAGAGGGAAAGGCCATTCTACTTACCTGGGGCATCCCGGCAGCGAGTGTTTGGAGAGGGCACACACAGGGGAGCCTGGCACCCTCCCCGTAGCCATGATAGGAGGGCCTAGAGATGCCCATAATTCATAATCGGTAACCATCCTGCAGCTCCCTGCCTCCCAGGTCCTCCCTGAGTCTGGAGAGCTCCTCCTGCCACTATGTTCACTACCCAGGGACGCAACAACACACACCAGCCAGGAATGCGAGCTCTTTATGGCAGGGGATTTTTTCTTGAAAACAACGACAATGATCAATAGCAAATGGCAAAAATATCCACCTGCTTCCTATCACTTGTTTGGAAAGGAATGAAATATGGTAAAAGCACCACTGTTAAACTTCACATTGCAAGTAACAAGAGTGATGGGAGAATGTGGCAAGGTAGACATCTAGCTCAAGGCAATTTAGGCATGATTGAGGAAACACAGGAGTCTGTGCGTGTAGACACAGATGCAGGAACTAAACTTTTCCCCCACAGGAGATATTCTGGAGATAAATACGGTCAAGCAGCAAGCACACTCATCTGGTCATTTATTAACTCAAATAACAGGTATCAGCACTGCTGCCCTGTCTGGCCCTGGAGTAGGTCCTGGGAGCACAGGGACAGGGCATTCCCTGGGGTGTTCATCACCCCACTACAGGAAGAGAAGTGTGAGCAGCCAACTTAGAACATCAGAGTTATAAAGTTCTACCCCTATTAAGAAATTCATGGCCAGACGTGGTGACTCAAGCCTGTAATCCCAGCACTTCGGGAGGCCGAGACGGGCGGATCACGAGGTCAGGAGATTGAGACCATCTTGGCTAACACGGTGAAACCCCGTCTCTACTAAAAAATACAAAAAACTAGCCGGGCGAGGTGGCGGGCGCCTGTAGTCCCAGCTACTCGGAGGCTGAGGCAGGAGAAAGGCGTAAACTTGGGAGGCGGAGCTTGCAGTGAGCAGAGATCCAGCCACTGCACTCCAGCCTGGGCGACAGAGCGAGACTCCGTCTCAAAAAAAAAAAAAAAAAAAAAATTCATGTTAACAATGGCCATGCTAGCCCCAAACCTATGCCCAACACGCCAATAAAGCAAGCTGTAGGAGGAGGATTACATTTCATCTCTGGGTTGTTCTCCAGTTCATCTGCGCCACTCCGGTCACTTGCCAGGGCTTTCTTAGAAGTAGCCAAAGTGGCTTGATTGATGATGGCCTGCACATCTGACTTCAGAACGCCGACACGCCTCTTACTTTTCAATACCGTTCTCATAGTCTAAAGATAATGGGGAGGCATAATACTTAATTCAATCTTGTCATTTTATTTTTGCCTAACTCTTCCCCAGATTGCCAAGATTTTTGTTGTGGGGGAGAAACAAACATTGATGCAGGTATTACCCATTAAAAATGAATCTTAAACAATGAAAAGGTTAAAACTGCACACATTCTAGAACTGCCACTCTGGAAGAAGAAAGAACGCATCTCTAGGAAGACGCATTCAGGGCTTGTCTGGCGCTGCTGCTGCTTCTCTGCACCACACTCACCCCACGCCTGAATGACTCTAGCGAGGGGTTGCCCGGGGATTCAGCCCCTACAAGGAAGGTGTAGACAGAGGCTGCACCGATCCTGAGCGAACGGCTGTGGGATTCGGAAGCTGGCTGTCCCTTCCTCGTGGGAGCATTGGCCATGAGGAATTTGGCCTCTGGGAGGTGATATCATCATCTGTCAAATGGGGACAAGCTAGTCCCCAACACTGTCCGACTGCCTGGGATGCAGCTGGTGGTCCCCATAGCAGTCCTGGGAGAAGGCACGAGTTACTCCTCCCTTTTACAGAGGAGGACACTGAGGGCTCTTGGAGTGTGAAGTAACTTTCCTGAGGGGCAGTAAGTGGGAAGATAAGGCTCGGAGCAGGGACGGGCTTCAGAACCCATGCTTGCTGCTCGGATTGAGAGGAAGAGCACGCTGCCGGGTCATTTCCAGACCAACCGAGTCAGGACTGTGCGAGCCTTGGAGAACAGGACTGGCTGTGACTGGCAGTGAGACACAACCCCACTGAGCTCGGAGTCTGGGGAGGGCTCTGCACTGGCAGGGTGGGGCCTGGCTCCGGGTCACAGAAGCCACAGCTGGGATCCTCCCAGTGGAGACTGATTTGGAGCAGAATGATGGTCCCCAGGCTGTGTCCTGATAGGGCACTCGCAGGACTTGAGAGGAGACTCCTGACAGCCCATGAGCCAGGTGCCAGCATCACAGAATCTTCTCTTCAGCCCTTCGCAACCTTTCTCTGAATCAACCCAGGATTGAAAAGGTCAGAGCTGAAGTAACTGGTGGCCTGGTCACACTGAGTCCACAGGGCCACACACACGGGTGAAGGGTATGTCTGTCTGTCTGTCACAGACTCTGCTACAACGCCCTGTTACCTCTGACACTGGCACCTCTGTGTGGGGCCTCCCTCAGACGTCTTTTTTAAAAATTTTTTTGAGATGGAGTCTAGTTCTGTTGTTCAGGCTGGAGTACAGTGGCACAATCTTAGCTCACCGCAAACTCCACTTCCCAGGTTCAAGAGATTCTCCTGCTTCAGCCTCCCACGTAGCTGGGACTCCAGGCACGTGCCACCATGCCCAGCTAGTTTTTGTATTTTTTTTTTTTTTTTTGATAGAGACAGGGTTTTGCCATGTTGGCCAAGCTGGTCTCGAACTCCTGACCTCAAGTAGTCTGCCTGCTTCAGCCTCCCAAAGTGCTGGGATTTCAGGTATGAGCCCTCCACACCAGGACATTGGGCATCTTTTAAATGTTGACCTGCTTTCCCTCCTGCCCGGAGAAAGCCAGGAGATTGGAGCCTTCCTGAGGATGGGCGGAAAGGGGGCAGGCTTTTAGTTTTGAGTCACGGGGGCCCACCTGGACTCCTCTGCCAGTGGCCAGGCAAGGCCACCCTGCCTGCCCTCTGCCCTCCAGGTGGACAGAGCAACCACTCGCTCTTAACAGGCACTTAGAGCTTTCACCTCTTTTCAGGAAACTGCCTTGTTCCCTCCTATCTGCTTGGCTGAAACCTACCTTAGCCATATTGGAAAGGTACGTCTTTCTTCTTAGTCTTTTGACAAATAGAGTAACTTCTGTTAAGAACAACACACATAGCCATTAATACGATAACTTCAAGTTCTCATGTGGGCAGTGGGGAAGAGAAGGCACATGTTTGGGGTAGGAAGGCATAGTTGGCTAAACTGCAACTTCCCCACCCCGTCTGCTGGCCCTGAGTGGCTACGAGATCCTGGCAGGGGACACTTGGCTGAAATGTCCTCATATGCCAGAAAAACTAAGTAGCCCCAGCATCTGACATGAGTGCTACTATGATCTGAATGTCTGTGTCCCACACCCCCAATTTCATATGTTGAACCTCACCCCCATTGTGACAGTGTTAGGAAGTGGGGCCTTGGGGAGGTGATGAGGTCCTGAGTGTGGAGTTCCCATGAAGAGGATTAGGCGCCCCAGAGAGACCCCTTGCCTCTTTCACCATGTGAAGACAACACAAAAAAACAGCCGTCTGTGAACCAGTAAGCAGACTTTCCCCAGACACCCATCTGTGGGTGCCTTGATTTTGGACTTCCCAGCCTCCAGAACTACAAGCAATACATTTCTGTTGTTAATTTACTGCCACCTAGTGGGTGATATTTTACTACAGCAGCCAGATTGGACTAAGACAGGTACTCAGAGGAGTTTAGGGTTTTTACCCAGGAATCCTGAGCACCCCCAGCTTTCTCATCCTACAGTGCTTTCCTTGGAAAATAATCAAAGGAAAGGAAAGGATGAAAAGGGAACACACAGAAACAGGTGTTCTCCTCTTGAATGCATTCATTCATTTGACAAATATTTGGGAGAACACTCGTGCAGTGCTTGCTCAGTAGCTATTTGTTGGATGGCTGCTGAGCTGATGGATGCAAGAGGACAGCCCTTCTCTTCAAGGGGCTCGTGCTCCGGAGGGTGGGTCACCAGATATGAAAACACATCCCAAAAGCAGCCTAAGTGCTCCCATGCGATGTGAGAGCACAAGGAAGAAAGGGAGTCTGTTTGGAAGAAGGTATCCAGGAAAGCTTCACTGAGAAGGTGACATTTAATCTGGGTTTTAACACGTAGGTAGGAGTTAGCCAGGAGAAATGGGGCAGGAGGCAGTCCAAGCATAGAAAATGGCAGGAATAAGGGCCTTTTCTGGGGACAGCCAGTCTAGTGTTGCTGAAGAGTACTGTTGGGTCATGGGAGTTCCTGGGGACATGGAGACAGGGATGGGGCCAGAGGCCAAACTGTGAATGACTGCACAGCAGTGGAGAAGAGTGGGCCATCTGGGCAGCAGAGGCCAGGGAAAGTTAGTAATTGATTAACTGCTGTTTTAGAATGATCACTGGGGGTGCAGGAGAGTGTGGCTGGGGAGTGGGATGGAAGCAGGATGACCAACTAGGAAACTGCTGAAGTAGCCTAGAGAGTGAAGAGACAGAGGCTTGAATTCAGGCAGGTATTAAAGGAGCACAGGAAAACTGGAGCGAGGCTCTGCTCCCCACTCCTTGGACCCCTTTGCAGCAAGTCCCAGTCTCACCTTCTGCAATGTCCCTAAAATTTCCAAGTGGGGCAAACTGGATCAGGGTACTCAGTGTGAGTAGTGAACACACTGGGGGTGCGGGGCGGGGGCGGTGGGGTGGTGATTAGACATGGTCCTATGATACAGGTACTTTGAGAAGTGCCCTATCTGCACCACCTAGGAAACAATTGCAAAGGAAGCAAGACTCAGAAAAACGTGGGGAAATAACTGGCGCCGGCTTGGTGAGAAAATGGCCCTGAGCTGGCCAAGGAGGGTGGGACCCCGTGGGGAGTCCGAGAGCTTCAGGCAATGATAGAAAAACTTCACAAAGGTGAGAGGGAGAAAATGAGTATTTCCAGGACGATCTGACAGGGCATGGCAGGTGTGGGCTGGCCTTTGAAGGAGCATGGAATTGCAGGGGCACAAAGAGGGCAGATTTATAGAGAACTGGACCAGGTGACAGAGCAGTTCAGGCTCACGCTCGGAAGCCACTGCAGGCCTTGAACAGATAAATAGCCTGGTGGAAGCAGCATTCAGAGACTGCAGCCTGGCAGTCAGACCCAAGGGGAAAGCATTCTAGAAACTCAGCAGAGAGATGGTGCAATTCGGGTGTGAGACGTGAATGCCCTGGTGAATATCCACACGTAGAACAGCTTGACCTGGACTTTTGAGTCCATGTTAGTAATCAGAAGAGAAATAGCTTAAAAGGGTGTGGCTGGATCAGCACAAAAATCCATCACCAGCACTAAAAGTCAGAAACCCTCAGCAGGCTGGGTCTTCCGGACTGTAGCTGAGTGCATGGGGTAGCAGCTAAAAGCTACCGCCCAGGTTGAAAGTCAGATGCTTCATCTATGCTTACAGAATTAATTAATTAATTAATTACTTTATGTTAAAGACAGGGTCTTGCTCTGTCACCCAGGCTGGAGTGCAGTGACATGATCACGGCTCACTGCAGCCTCAACCTCCTGGGCTCAAGTGATCCTCCTGCCTCAGCCTTCTGAGTAGCTAGGACCACAGGTGTGTGCCACCACACCCAGCTAATTTTTAAAACTTCTTTTTGTAGAGACAGGATCTCACTATGTTGCCCAGGCTGGTCTCAAACTCCTGGGCTCAAGCGATCCTCCTGCCTCAGCCTTCCAAAGTGCTGGGATTACAGGCATGAGCCACTGCACCAGCCCAGAATTTATTTTTTTCATTGAAACCTACCTTTGAGTTTGGAGATCTGCAAGAGGGCTGGAAAACCTTCCAGAGCATTAAGAAGCCACAGCTGCAATTTCTTACTAAATAACCGCACATATTTCAAGTACTGAATAGAAACATCTTCCAAGAAGTCATGAAGGAGAACATCCTCAATTCCCTACAACAAAAGTATCAAGACACTATGATTCTGCTGATGGTGCAGGTGTGACTGAAGCTCAAATATGCCACAGGGACAGGGCGGGTCTCAAGAAGTCTGAGAGTGGGTCCCCACCCAGTCTGAGGGGTCAGCATCACGCAGCCTGGCCACTGCTTCCCGTGCAGGACGTCAGACTGGTGCAGCCACAGTTGGAATTCTTTTCCTATATTTTTATTTATTTATTTGAGATGGAGTCTCGTTCTGTCACCAAGGCTGGAGTGCAGTGGTGCGATCTCGGCTCACTGCAACCTCCACCTCCCGGGTTCAAGCGATTCCCCTCCCTCAGCCTCCCAAGTAGCTGTAATTACAGGTGCACACCACCACACCTGGCTAATTTTTTTGTATTTTTAGTAGAGACAGGGTTTCACCATCTTGGCCAGGCTGGTCTCGAACTCCTGACCTCGTGATCCACCTGCCTCAGCCTCCCAAAGTGCTGGAATTACAGGCATGAGCCACTGCTCCCGGCCTCAAGTATTTTTCAAAGATTGTTAAGTGATACAAATATTTTTTAAAAATCACACAATGCCGGCCAGTACTAGATGGGTCAAACCAAACATATTTAAGGGCTGAACCCAGCTTCCAGTTTTCAACCTTTGTGTTGAAAACTTAGAAGTACTAGATGATTTCCTTAAAAATACTCAAATAAAAGGTAAGGCTTGTGACTCGCTGAAGGAGAACACGTTTTTAACCCAGAAAAGATATAGACCTGACCCTGCAAATACAACCCTCCAAATACAATCACTTTAGAGATAGAGCTTCAACTAAAGCAAAGCAAAGCAAAACAAAACAAAACAAAAACCCTGGCAGTTATGCATATTACAAAATTATTCCAATTATTCATTTTAGAATGTCTTATTTTCCAGAAATTCCCAGAGAAAGAACTTCGACTCAATTCGGGCTTCACTGGTATGGAACTAGAGGTCACTATGTGCATTGGCTTTTGGTTTCCATGAGGTAATTCACAAACGAAAACTGAGTGTCAGGCAGAGCTCAAAGGGCTCCTGGTCCACACACCCCACTATTCACTCCTGAGAGGACCATGGGGACTGCAGAGAGGTGGAGCTGTGGGTCCAAACCCAGCATTTGCCGGCAATTTCTGCAGTGGATATACCCTAGAGACTCACGTGTCCTCCTACCTTGTACAGCTGGAAGTCGTAACGTTTAAAGAGCTGGCACACATCAGGCAATGACATCAGCATGACTGTGTCTGGCTGCAGAGACTTCCAGAAGGAAGTAAGCAAGTCCTCCACCTGGGGTGAGTAACAGAGCATATCGCCAAAACTCTTTCCACCTCACAAGACTAACCCTCCCATAGATACTTCCGTACCCCGGATGACAATGGGATGAATTTTGTTCCAGTACGTGTAAAGATTTGCCTCTCAGCTTTTCCAAGCTGTATTTTGATAGAATTCTTTCCAACAACCCATCTGAAAGCACCTGCCAGTTGGATGAGATAATGTAGAACATTATTAATATTTTCTTGAGGCAGTTTCTAGAAAGGAAGCTGTTTCTGACCACAAGGGGGCCCCAGCTGATTATACTAGGATGAGGACTGGGCCACAGGGCACAGCCGAGAGAGAACAAACGTTCATTGACTGACTGACTGACTGCCTCAATCATTTTTCCGCTCAGAGAGAGGTGTGATAGTACTTAATCTACGAGACCTCCTCCTTGCCATCAAGTTAGAAGTCGCCTAACGACTGTGGAAGGAAAAGGGGACTGGTGTGGTTCTACACAGGAGCCTTCTCTAAAGACTTACGTGGACAACTTCGCGGGGCATCAAAATGGTGGCTCCTCTGGAAAAAATGTTTTTTCCCATGTTGACTTTTCAGTTTCCGTTCTTGAACCAGGTGACTGATCGGCTTTGCAGCCAATAGAGACTCTTGCCTATCTGGGATTTCCACAGGCTCAGATACTGCAAGCCATCACAACCTTGTTGTATCTCCCCTGGTCCTGGTGCTAGGATTTGCCAGTGACACTAGACAAAGCACTGGCCCCATGCGTAGGTCATCAAGGAAGTTAGGGTCAACTCCTGAATTACTTGGCCACAGGCTCTGATTTAAAATACTGTTATCAGGGCATGAATTCTAGAGAAGACTTCTCCAAAGAGACTCCAAAAAATACAACACAGGGTGTAGCAATCCCTGTTCTCTCAGGCTGGGAACCTTGGAGCATGGAGCTTTGGGGAAGGGGGGTCTGGGTGGAGCCACCACCACAGACCTGCCTCTGCTCACCCCTCACCACCCGCGTCCAAATCACCAAACCTGTTGTGCTGTCCTATGAAATATTTCTCTAACCTGCCAGTTTCTCTCTGATATTACTGTCACTGCCTCAGAACCGACCCTTGTCGCTTCTCACCTCAACCGTGACAAAACCTCCTCACTGCCTCTCTGTTGCACGACGGCCAAGCCCTATTGTCACTGCTCCCCCACTGTCTTCTCAATAAGTCCGAGTTCTTCCTGGGGCATCCGAGGACCTTTCTGGCATCAGCCTACTTTCCCACCTCCCCTCTGGCTTCTCTTCTTTAGAAATAGTAAAAAATCGGCCGGCGCGTGGCGGGCCTGGCTCAAGCCTGTAATGCCGCGAGGCACTCCTTGGGAGGCCGAGACGGGCGGATCACGAGTCAGGAGATCGGAGACCATCCTGGCTTTAACATGGTGAGACGCCGTCATCTGACTAAAAATACAAAAAACGATAAGCCGGGCGAACCTGGGCGGGCGCCTGTAGTACCAGCTACTCAAGGGTGAGGCATGAGGCACGCTGGAGAATGGCGGGAAACCGGCGAGGCGGAGCTTGCAGTGAGCTGAGATCCGGCCACTGCCTCCCAGCCTGCGCCAGACGAGACTGAACGCCGCTCAAAAAAAAAAAAAAAAAAAAAAAAAAAAGAAATAGTAAATCTAGGCTGGGCGCGGTGGCTCACGGCTGTCATCCCGCACTGTTGGGAGGCCGAGGTGGGCAGAGTCTACGTGGGCAGATCACCTGAGGTCAGGAGTTTGAGACCAGCCTGGTCAGCATAGTAAAACCCTGTCTCTACTAAAAATACAAAAAATTAGCCACATCGCGTGATGGTGGGCACCTGTAGGTCCCAGCTACTCAGGAGGCTGAGGCGGGAGAATCGCTTGAACTCAGGAGGTAGAGGTACAGTGAGCCAAGATGGCACCACTGAACTCCAGCCTGGGCAACAGAGCAAGATTGCGTCTCAAAAAAAAAGAAAAGAAAAGAAATAATAAAATATAGTCATAGTGACCTTTTTGTCACATCATGCCTGTGAACATCATGCTGTCTTTACCTGCACTGTGGGTTCTACCTGGATTCCCTCTCCTACCCCATTTTCTGTCTATTGCACCTCTGCCTTTCCTACTAGAGTCAGCAGCAACGTGGCCTGCTGTGGAAGCACTCCCTGGCCTTCTCTGGGCACCCAGAATAGTCTAATCATGCAGCTATTCTAGAACTTTCCACATTGCATCATATTTATTGGGTAACATTGCTCCTTTCATTACCAGACTACTAACTTCTCAAGCCTTATGGAGAATACTTTCCTAGTCCTGGTAATGGTGTTGGTCACGGGGTGGGAATTAAATACGTATTTGATGAGTAAGTGAAGGAGGAAAGGAATATGTCAGATATCCAGTGTGGATGGATATTTGTAACATTGCATCAACAGGACAGGGGCCATCCTGAGGGCATCTTGGTCTTTCCCTCTCTAGAATGCTTTACGCCGAGTAGGTAGTAAATGCAATCGTGCTGAATGAACGTTATCACCCAAAGTTGAAGTGCTTAGAATATACTAAAGCATCAGGAAAAAATTCTCATTTGAATGTGCACTTGTTTCCTTGGATTTTCATCTCACACTGCAGAAGATGAAACTCAGAATAGCTAAAAGATCTATTCATGTTTTCCACAGCCAATTCTAGGATAAAATCCAATCGTGACAATACCCATGCCAGATCACTCAGCTGCAAAGTCCTGCTCCATCTTCAGTTAGCGCATATCAATAAAATGGCTCTTCAGCACCATTGAAAATTCCAGGGTGAATTTTATTACCAATACTTTATTCAAAATGAGCGGAATTAGGATCTAAAAAATAGCTGAATTTGGATTAGAACCTAAAGTTATCTGTATTAGCACCTTGGAGAATTTCCAACTGATTACACTGAATATCAATGTCACCGTCAAGAACTCAACAACTACGACAAAGGTGCATAGCATGTAAGCACTTCAGTGCAGTGGGCTATCACTGGACATCTGTTGATGGGGTCTCTTCAAATAAAAATGATGAATAATGAGTCATAAATGCTTGTATTTTATAGATAAAACCCTACCCTCTCAAGTTCTTGGTTCCTCACGTTTCGTAAAATGTCTCGACAATAGTTGCAGTATTCATCAGCAAGGAAGGCCATCTAGGAAGAATATGGAAAATTATTTCAGCTTGTGAGCCATTTCAGAAATGAACTGATCCTCACAGACTTTTCTGAAGCTCTCAGAGGCCGCTCTTGTCGCAGTTCTCAAATGACAATAGCTGGGCTCTTCACTTGGGCCACAGCATATTTTTTGTTTGTTTCTATAAATGAACGCAGACCTTATAGGCTGGTAGTTCATGTAGCTTTCATTTCAATGTCATAACTCATACTTGCAGATTTATTCTACCACTACAAAGGCCAACAAATGTTGACATGTTTTTTTCTAAACTTCAATTTTCCCCCTCCATAATTCCCCAGCCCTAATTTCTAGAAAATCCATGTATCTGTTCCTTTCTTTGTCTTGGGGAAGCAGCAGTCCCGGGGGAGCCTTGCCGTAGGATGTGATAGGAACCCTAAACTTTATGAGCACCATCAAGCCAGGGAAGGTTGCTGGTCCTCATGTGTGCGGCAAAGGCAAACATTATTCCATGTGACACAACTATGACCACGGGCACAAAAGGAAGCTATTTACTGCCCTAAGCATCACACAGCATGAAAGGTTAATTGCCCCATGAGTGCAAACCTACCACATTACAAGAGTATTTCTTTGCCAGCTCTTGCTCCAAAAATGGACATCTCCTGAATTCAGACAAAGGGGATCCAACTGGGTCTCTCTTCATCGGTGAATGATCTTCACACTAAAAATCATTTGTGCAATGGATTATGTCTTTAAAATAAAATACTTTCTTGGCATATAAATCATCTTATGATCACACTACTCTAAGTTAATATGGTATGTAACCTTTTAGCCACACCTCTGCACACATTACTGATTCCTGCAGCTTTCCTCTCCTATTTTATTCCAAATGCTGCTAATTTTTGTCTGTAATTCTATGAACGATGGCCATCAGGGAAGGGACAGGATTTAATATATTACCAAATGTATCTCTCTTGGGATCATCTATTTATAAATCCTCTGTAGCAATGTACAATAAGACTATTATCTATGAATTATTTAATATCACAAATACACTTCTACAACCCTTGTCCATGTAATTGTTTCTGTTTGAAATAAAATCATACCCTGTTTGGGTCATCCTGCCTATATCATAACAACAGTTGGTTGTATGAGAAATCTCAGGGCCGTTGCCAACAAGGAAAATGAGGAGCATGGACTTTCCTTTAGAAGAACCAATTACAGGTCCTGGCATGGTGGCTCATGCCCTATAATCCCAGCACTTTGGGAGGCAGAGGCGGGTGGATCACTTGAAGTCAGTGGTTCAAGACCAGCCTTGAAACTACTGTCTCAACTAAACCCCGTCTCTACTAAAAATACAAAAATTAGCTGGGCGTGGTGGCAGGTGCCTGTAATCCCAGCTATTCGGGAGGCTGAAGCGGGAGAATTGCTTGAGCCAAGATCGTGCCACTGCACTCCAGCCTGGGCGACAAAGAGCAAAACTTCATCTCAGGAAAAAAAAAAAAAAAGGAGCCAATTATAGGATGGGAAGGAGGAAGAAAGGTGGCATGGCAGAAAGCAAGTGTGACATTCCTCCCTGCCTCCCTGTGTCACTCATGTTGCTGTCCCCTCTGGGAACGGGGAGGCATGAGGGCTCCTCCTGGTCTGAATAAAGGGTNCAGGCGCCCGCCTCGTCGCCCGGCTAGTTTTTTGTATTTTTTAGTAGAGACGGGGTTTCACCGTATTAGCCAGGATGGTCTCGATCTCCTGACCTCGTGATCCGCCCGTCTCGGCCTCCCAAAGTGCTGGGATTACAGGCTTGAGCCACCGCGCCCGGCCTTCACAGACTGCTTTTGAATAATTTCCCTTACAATAAAGTAGGATGAAAGAATTCCTCCAAGTCAAAAACTGAGCTGCCAACCCTGCTACGCCAGACTGTGACTTTTCATTTTCTCTCCAACCTCATGACCTGCTCTCTGACCCTACAGTTCCAAGGTCAGCATTCCATCCTTAGCCTGCCCAGTCCTTATGAACCCTAAGCCTCACTAAGCTACTCACTTATAGATTTGCTTTTGTGGGTTTTGGTACGTTTCTGTCTATCAGACATCTGAGGGCAGGGCAGCTTCTCTGATCACCTGTGCCCACCCTTTAGAGGAGGAGTGAGCTCAGCCACCATCACACGCAGTGCTGCACACACCGGAAAACAGGCACCACTGTGTCTTCCTCCTCTCCAATGTCTCAGTATATACCAGTACTTCACTGAGGATCACGCAAGTTTAGACAGCATGCTCAGCTGTCCTCTCGGTGCCCTGAAGTCTGTCCTTCATAACTGTTGTGATTCTGAACTTCTTTGAGAATCTGATGAAAGCAACTGACTCTCTCCCTGGAGAAAATGAATACTATGCACACAATATTATGGAGATGCCACGTTAAAACTTCTCCCATTAATACTGTTGGAATGACGTAGGGGTATAGATGTCTAAATAAATACATAAAGCAGGAACACAGAGGGGACAGCTCAAAGGGGTCTCTCCATTGGGTGCTGTCTAAGCCTCATTCATACCACATTTTAGAATGTTGGCTTTATTCGGAGTCATCAGAAGATGGGTCTTCTTGACATTTATGCAGCCAACAGACACATGAAAAAATGCTCATCATCACTAGCCGTCAGAGAAATGCAAATCAAAACCACAATGAGATACCATCTCACAGCAGTTAGAATAGTGATCATTAAAGTCAGGAAACAACAGGTGCTGGAGAGGATGTGGAGAAATAGGAACACTTTTACACTGTTGTTGGGAGTGTAAACTAGTTCAACCATTGTGGAAGACAGTGTGGAGATTCCTCAAGGATCCAGAACTAGAAATACCATCTGACCCAGCCATCCCATTACTGGGTATAAACCCAAAGGATTATAAATTATGCTGCTATAAAGACACATGCACACGTATGTTTATTGAGGCACTATTCACAATAGCAAAGACTTGGAACCAACCTATATGACCATCAATGGTAGACTGGATTAAGAAAATGTGGCACATATACACTATGGAACACTATGCAGCCATGAAAAAGGATGAGTTCGTGTCCTTTGTAGCGATATGGATGAAGCTGGAAGCCATCATTCTGAGCAAACTATCGCAAGGACAGAAAACCAAACACTGCATGTTCTCACTCATAGGTGGGAACTGAACAATGAGAACACCTGGACATGGGGCAGGGAACATCACACACCGGGGCCTGTCAGGGTGGGGGGCTGGGGGAGTGATAGCATTAGGAGAAATACCTAATGTAAATGACGAGTTGATGGGTGCAGCAAACCAACATGGCACACATATACACATGTAACAAACCTGCACATTGTGCACATGTGCCCTAGAACTTAAAGTATAATAAAAAAAAAAATTGAAACAGGAGAAAAAAAGAAGATAGGTCTTCTCGTATATGGGTATGGGTGATGCTCAAGTTGATCATACGGAAGGATGGAGCTATTCCGTGAAGCTCATTGGCCTGATCATAGGTGCTTCTGTTAGAGAACTGAGAAATCCTCAATTTCAACTCTGGGCTAACCTCTCATACTGCAAGACCCCAACTATATCCGTATTTTCCAGTGCACTCACACTCTGACCTCCTGGTTATGTCAGTGTTCTCTGAGTGTTACTGCTGGTATTCCCAAAGCAGCATTCTCAAACACATCAGAATCCCTTGGGGCACTTGAGATCCATGTTCCCAGGCCTCTGGTGAGTCTGATGAGACGAGAACTCCAAATGTATAACCAGCCTCCCTACTGAGCCTTCTGCATGCCCATGCTGAGAACCGCAGCCTTAGGCAGCCAGTTCTTTGCCGAATGCTACAGAAATCTCTACATTTCACCATGGCACATATAACACCGTTTCACCTGTTCAGAAGAAAACATCTGACAATGTACCATTAAGATATTCAAGAAACGATTACAGGGAGAATATAAAAATATTTTATTACACAACATAATAAAGAGCAAATTCACGATTTCCTGAAGTCAATTCCCTGAGGTCTCTTCCTCCATAGACATTACTTACAGGCATAATCCTTTCATTAGAAACTGTGAAAAGAATTGGTCTTTCACAAACAATATTTTTAAAATCATAAATTGAAATATTTCTTTACAACATAAACAACCAGAAATCTAAAGTAAAAGTAGAGTACAGAGCCACTAACGTGTGGATCCCTGCAGAAGATTCTCTGCAGCAGAAGGCATTCAGGAAGCATGCTGAGGAATTCCAGTGTGGAAACAGCTTAACAAAGCAAAGAAGGGGATGCAGAGAAGTTGATCCATGGGTACAGACAGTCAGTCAGAAGAGATGAGACCTAGGCTTTGATCAATCAGTAGGGTTACTATAATTCACAAAAATCTATTTGATATTTTCAGATACCCAGACGAGAATCATTTGGCTGCCCCAAATAAAGAAAAGATACCTGTTTAAGGCAATAGGTATCCCAATTATACTGATTTGATCTTTACACAGTATACAAATGTATCCAAATATCACGTGTATCCAGAAAATATATACATCTATTGTATATTAGTCTTTAAAAATCCACCAACTTTTAAATAAATACCGTGCTGAGTGTGGTGGCTCATGCTTGCAATCCCAGAACTTTTGGAGGCTGAGGCAGGAGGATTGCCTGGGGCCAGGAGTTCATGACCTGCATGGGCAACATAGTAAGAGCCTACAAAAAAATTAAAACAAAACAAAAAAACAAAAACAAGAACCAAAAACCCATTTCTGGGCATGGTGACTGACATACACCTGTAGTCCTAGCTACTCAGGAGGCTGAGGTGAGAGGATGGCTTGAGCCTCGAAGTTGGAGGCTCCAGTGAGCTGGGATCGTGCCACTGCACTCCAACCTGGGCAAAAGAGCAAGACCTTGTCTCTAAAAAGTAAAATAAATAAATAAATACTGCATAATGACAAATATGTATCCAAAAAAAGCTGTATCTGAAAAATGACAAAGAAAAAAATGAGACCGGGCGCAGTGGCTCAATCCTGTAATCCCAGCACTTTGGGAGGCTGAGATGGGCGGATCACGAGGTCAGGAGATCGAGACCATCCTGGCTAACACGGTGAAACCCCGTCTCTACTAAAAAATACAAAAAACTAGCCGGGCGAGGTGGCGGGGGCCTGTAGTCCCAGCTACACGGGAGGCTGAGGCAGAAGAATGGCGTAAACCTGGGAGGCGGAGCTTGCAGTGAGCTGAGATCCGGCCACTGTACTCCAGCCTGGGCGACAGAGCAAGACTCCATCTCCAAAAAAGAAAAAAATGAGAAATTCTACGTAGATTATTTAGGTACATTAAATGCAGTTTGAGATTTTCAATAGACCCAAGAAATGTCATTAGAGATACATACTACCATTCATGTACTCATTCTTTAGTGAGCATACACTAGGTGTCAGCCCCTGAGAGTCTGATGTGTGATGCCTTCCCACCATCACCTGCTCCACCAGGCACCATCTACCTCCCCAGGGTTACTCCATCAATTCTCCTGAATGCCTTTGATCCTTCCTGCATCCTTGAAGACATTGTTCCCAGAATTACTGCCCCCAAAGCAAATGTATCCTGTTACTCTCCTTCTGAAGATGCCTCGATGGTGCCCCACGGTCTCCCGGGTCAAATCCAAGTTCTCTGCCTAGCATCGACAAGCTCTGTGCCCTCTGGTCCTCTCCACCTACCTCGCCCAGTGCACTGCTCCCCAGCATATGCACGCTGGGTTCCACACACGTTTGTCATCACCTCCTGGCTCCAATGCAGGCTACACCCTCAAAATGAACACCCTCCTAAGAGAGGAGCCAGCGACCCCTTCCAGGACCAGCTCAAGGGCGGTGTGACAGGCAGAATCAGGCCTCTCCACCCCAAAAATGTCCATGTCCTAATCCCTGGAACCTATGACTATGTTCCCTTGCATGGCAAAAGGGACCTTACAGATGTGATTAAGGTTAAGGACCTCGAGACGGGAGGTTTTCCTGCCTTATCCAAGTGGCCTCATGTCATCATAAAGGTACTTTAGAGAGAGCCACCTTTCCCAGCTGCAGGGAGCCAGAGAGACTGCAGCGTGAGGATTCAGCCTGCCTTTGCTGGCTTTGAAGACGGGGCTTGCCATGTTGCCCGGGCTGGTCTCGAACTCCAAGGAACGGGAGAGACCTCTAGAAGCTGGAAAAGGGAAGGAATGGATTCTTCTCTAGAATGCCCAGAAGGAACACAGCTCTGCCAACACATTGATCTTAGTCTGGTAAGAATGGTGTTGGCATGATGACTTCCAGGGCTGTATGGTAATACATTTGTGTTAAGTCACTGAGTTTGTGCTAATTTGTCACAGGAGCAGTAGGAACTGCACTCTTTAGTGCAGTGCTCCCTAATCACTCTTGCCTCCCATAGCCCCTCTCCCCCACCCCCAATTTGGAGTTCCCAAACGACCCATGGCCTGAACTGCCCACTCGACATGGTACCCATTGTTCCACGTCTAGCTTAGTTTCCCAACTACAAAACTGTGTTCTACTTAAGTAGAGGGGCTTTGTTTGTTTTTAGCTGTTCTTACACAACCTATTCACCCCTCATGAAAGCTGGTCACAAAACACATTTATAAAAGGTTATCTGTTCAATGACACTTGTCAACAAGACAGTATCTGTTATGGACAGAATGTTGGTATCCCGCCCAGGTCATACGTTAAAACCCTAATCCCGGCTGGGCATGGTGGCTCACTCCTGTAATCCCAGCACTTTGGGAGGTCGAGGGGGGCAGATCGCTTGAGACCAGGAGTTCGAGACCAGCCTGGCCAACTTGTGAAACCCTGTCTCTATGAAAAATACAAAAATTAGCCAGTGTGGTGGCAGGTACCTGTAATCCCAACTACTTGGGAGGCTGAGGCAGGATAATCGCTTGAACCAGCCGAGGCAACAGAATGAGATTTCATCTCAAAACAACAACAACGACAACAAAAAAACCCTAATCCCAGTGATGGTATTTGGAGGTGAGGCCTTTGGGCGTAATTAGGTCACAAAAGTGGAGCTCTCATGAATGAGATTAGTGCTTGTTCCCTCTCTTTCCGCCACGTGAGACACAATGAGAAGTCGTCTGCAACCTGAAAGAGGGCCCTCCCGTAACCTGGCCACGCTGGCACCTGGGACTTCCAACTTCTGGAACTGTGAGAAATAAATGTTTGTTGTGGAAGCCATTCTGTCAATGGTAATTTGCAGCCCGCAGTAAGACAGTATCCAAGTACTATCATATCGTTTTGGCCCACTAAAATAAAATCAACTCATGATGTCATACATTAGTTATTCACAGTTCTGGTGTCCTAATTCAAAGAGCTGTAACTGTAATAGGGAGACACTTCAGACACATTTATTGCCAACAGCCTATATATCCTTTTTAATTTTAGCTGAAGAAACACAGTTAAGCAGGGAATGTGCAGCCAAACAGTAGGTTCCTTAAGGACAGAGACTATGTCTGTCTTGGCACAGTGTATGGAAAGTGGTGGGCACTGAACATTCATGGTCAGATGGGTGAACGGTTAGGGGCTACCCAGAGTAAGAACATTACACACAGAAAAATAGCTGGATCAAATTAAGCAATCACTGGTATTGCTGGGTCTGGGTCTATTGTAGTAAATCTATTTGATTCAACACTCACTGTTGCTTCCTGTTGGATAATGCTGTTATAATTAGTAGATTTTTCAAAGGCGATGGCATCTCCACTGTGAAGGAACAGAAAACAGAGAAGTAATTTTAGCAAGACACTTGTCTCTGAGCAGAAGCATGAAGTTTCTTTTGCAGCAAGGCTATCTGTTTAGGGGTATAACTTTTATTGAAAACCCCTCTGCCATGTTTCTATTCACCAATGGTAATGATCGCAAGCTTGGGGATTTAAAAAATCCATTTCTGTAACTGGGACAACCACTCATTTCTTTTTAAAGGTTTACTCCTTTCAGAAGCAAGAATATGATATCGTCATGGGTAGAATTCACTCCTGTGGGAAAAGAAAAACCATCATGAACATGAAATCTTATTACTTTTTGATTTTGGTGCATTGTAAATGATCGATACGGAAATCGTAATATCCTCTGAGTTGATGGATGTAGAAGAACACCTTTACAGAACAAAGACACTGGTAATTAATAATACAGATGTAAATTGCATTTCACCATGCCTCTTGGATTCATATATGATAATGGAGAAGTTTATACATAATGGAGAACAGACTCAGTCCTATCTATGCAGTACAGCACATTTTTTCTTTAATCATCGGCATTTGAGAAACTGTGAGCCTAGTTCACTTGCACCGCGGAATGTCCATTCTCAAGATGCCAGAGGTGGTGATGTCTCCTCCCACTTCCCCGCCACTCAGTACCAGAGTTGTGGCCGAGCCAAGGTCAGACGTGACTTTGGTGGGACTGTCTACTCCAAGTCAACACACATCCTCCTGCCTGATGATTTCAGCTCTACCTGAACATAAAAAGAGAGAAGAGGAAGCCAGCAGCCTCTACAGCAGCCTCTTGCTGTGCTTCTGGAAGCTAGGCAATGGTCGTCCAGGTGAGGAGAACCTGGGAGGAGGTGGAAGTCAGAGGGGAGGTAGAGGAAAATGGCCTTCTTTCCACATAGGATGGTTATACGTCCTCCCCAGCCTCTTGAAAGCCCCTGGGGCTCTCTTCTGAAGGTTTAGGTCAGTCCATTCTCCAAACCAAGTCATAGAAAACTGGGCAGAATGCTTGATACCCATCTGATAAATGTTTCCACATAATGTTCTATTTCAAAGCAGGGCACACAGATTCAGGGTCTGGACACAAACCCACTAGAAAGGCACTCTTCATCTTTTAATAACAGTTGTTACCAAAATAGAAATTTTACCTTGGACTTCCCAGTGGCTGCAGGACACAGCATCTGTTCAGCCTGAAAGGGTACATGGATAAGCCCTGCATGTGCACATAGGGTGATGGGCAACGCTAGAGGAGCCAAAGGCAAAGAATTTGGAGTGTCTTAGGAATTCCATTTGTCATGTATTATGGACTGAGTTGCCTTCTCCCCAAATTCCTGTGTTGAAGCCTTAGCCCTCAATGGGACTGTATTTGTAAATAAGATTATTAAGGAGATAATTAAGGTTAAATGAGGTCCTAATAATAGGGCCTTAATCCAATCCAGGCCTAGTGTCCTTATAAGAAGACACCAGAGAACTTGCTCTTTCTCTCTCTCTCCATGTAAACAACAACAACAACAAAAAACAACATGTGAAGACACAGCAAGAAGGCGGCTGACTGCAAGCCAGGAAGAGAGCCCTCACCAGAAACCTAACTTTGGGATACCTTGATCTTGGACTTCCAGCCTCCAGAACTGCGAGAAAATAAATTTCTGTTGCTTAAACCACCCAGTCGGTGGGATTTTGTTATGACAGCCCAAAAGAATGCATCATATCTCAATATCTTGGGTAGGTGTGACAATTATGCAGTTTCTTCAGGTAAAATGTATCAACAGCCCATTGCCACAGATACTGGGACATTATAGCAACAAAAACAACAAATAATAAATCAAACTTAGAATACAGACTAGAATGAAAGAAGACAGAAGAAAGTATCAGAAGTGAAATTTCACTAAATAAAGCGCTCATAGAAAAGAAAGTTAATCAGGAAAATATGGTCATCACTCTTTAGAAATGTCTAAAAGTTACTTGTGAGACTTTCTTCAACTAAATTGGAGGAAAGGCATTTTCTCCCCAATTCCACATTGTGTCGGCATGCTACTCCTAATACGTTTTCTTTGGAAAATGAATGTAAGACCACAAAATGAACACACTGAGCTCCATCCATCCATCCATCCATCATCAATCCATTTCTCATTCATTCATCAGTGCCTACTGAATGCCAGGCATTGTGCCAGGCCTTGGTGGATATAGCTGTGCTCCAGGGAGACAAGGTCTGTTTTCACACAGATTATAGCCTATGGGGGAGGAAAAACGTTACACAAATAATCACAAAGATGTTGAGTGAGGGTTATGACAGCTGAAGTGTTGGGTGCTAGGAAAACATACATCAGGGGACCATCCAGTTCTCTTGCTAGTCCAACAATGCACATCTCTGTCAACTGGCAGCTTGATGAGCTCAGGAGACCTGCATATGTGATCATTTAGCCTGAGCTGGTTGGTGTTCATCACATCACCATATTAAACAATTTTGAACAGTGACACTGATCCTCATAGGGCATTCCTATAGATACTCAGAAACAGGTATTTCAAAGCTAGAATATCTGGTTTCAAACTTAAAGGAATGACGAGGAAAACTCTCAACTTTTCATCACTCAACCCTCTCCCTCCACTCCGACTCTGGGAGCTTTGGACTAATGAGTGATGCTCATTATGACTGAGAATGTTCTCAATTATTTTGAGTTCCTAAATGATACTCCCAAGTTTCTGCCTCCATTCAATGCAGAATATGGGCTTAACAGCAATCGAAAGGGAGGCATCACCCTCCTCATCTTTATAGGGAAGCCTGAAGGGACCTGCCTGCCATGCAGGAGCCCGTGTATAGCAGGAATCCTCACTGGGAGAGGTATGTTACTTTTTAGCATTTAATTGGGAGACTTTATGCATTAACCTAACGGTGAGAAAGAGAAAATATTTCAACCTTGTGGAGAGATGGGGTCATCTATGAAAAAGTCCTCATCTCTACCTGACCGGACCAAGACATTTGTCTGTTCAAACGAATGGCAAGGCTATCTCTTTCCACCTCTGGAATGCCCTAATTTAAGAGACTGGCTCACAAGACGGGTCAACATGTAGGTTTAATGAGATATTTATTTTCTAAAATCACCTAGTTTCTGAGGCCTCTGCAAACAAAGAACCACAAAAATATTCAAGTGACAGGGGGATTCGGAGGCAATAACATAGTTGGGCTACAAGGCAGGTGAGCAGAGAGTTGCTGAGACCAGCAAGGTGGGGATTCATGAGGGTCCAAGTTCAAGTCACCAGCACCCTGAGGATCTGGCAGATTCAGAGGAGGGAACACTGCAGGCATTGCTGGGCTTTCATCTGGCAGGCATGGCTGTGCTAGGCTAGAAAGGGAGGCTGTGGTAGACCAGCGCTCCACCAGGGTGCAGTTCTCCGTATGTGGTCACCACCCAAGAGGAGGTGCAGGGAGTGTGAGGCCAGAGCAGGCCTGGAGGTGGCCGTTTCAGACAGAAGCCCTGAGTGCCCACCGGGACAGCTTTGTGTCTTTGGGCTCACTGCCTCCTGCATCATTTCCAGAGTGGGGCTCTGAGTCAGGCCTTTGGGACATTTATCAGGCTGTGATCAAAAGCACAGTCATTGCTAAAATACAGCGCCAAGGAAACCACACACATCATCTAGGGCTGGCCTCTTTGTGAAGGAAGGGCTTCCAGTCCAAAAGGCATCTTCACCTGCTGAGGCCTGTGATGTTCTACCAGTGCCAAATCACCGAGTCAGAGGAAAACAACAGAGCACAAGGCAGACTGTGACACAGGAGTGACTCCCAGGCGAGTCCTTGGGTCATTTGCATTCCTCGGTAGCTGCCCCCCTTAGTGACTGCTCCTCAGGGCCCAAGCCAACCCCTGCCTAGGATGTTAGGATTTAATAACCACTGGAGGGAAGGGCGGGGTCAGCTGGGGATGGAGGGAGGAGAGCCCAGATGGGGAAGACCAGGGAGGGAGGAGGGCTGAGAATTCCTGCAGCACAATGGAACAGGCCTCCTTGTTCAGCTCTGCAGCTAGCTGGCTATATTGCTTTAAGCAAGTCACATGAAACGCCAGGGCCTCAATTTTGCATGCTGTAAAGGGAGGGACTGGGATTTGGTGATCGCCCCCCACCAAGACCTTTTCCAGCTCTCACTGGAACACAGGGACTCAGAGGTCCCCCAGGTCTTACACAATGGTCTGAAGTTTCCTTCTGGGCTTCACGCACGGACAATAGAGGAGGGCCTGGTTTCTTCTGGGCACCGGCAAATTGTCCACTTCACTCAGTACAGTGAAGACAACAGACTGAGAACCGCATTTTACTTTAATTTGTATGCATCAATTTGTCTAAAAAAGTCAGGCATAGAGAGGACTGAGACACTATTATATGGCACATTACTCATCTTGTTTCTTTAATTTTTCCCATAAAGTCTTTCAAATGTAGTGCTAGCTATCTAATATGCTTTTTGACATTAACTTTTTTTAGTCTAACTACAATTTGCATTCACATTCTCAGGTTTTGACATCATTTGTCATTAGTCCAGACTTTCATTGACATCATTTTGGCATCATAACTTGCCCTCGCAAATCACTCTAACCAGTGGTGAAACAACTTGAAGCAATTACAAAGGTAAGAGGATAAAAATGTAACAAAACCTAATTCATGTACCATACTTGTTCCGTGTCAGATTTCAGAGTAAAGGCTCTCATCGTTAATTCTTCCTCAAAGCACATGAAGTAATTATTTTGGTTTTGATTAAGAGAAGATATCTTTGACTTGATGAATATTTTTATATACGTTAAAATAGTAAATATGTATATTCACATTGAGACATGTCATTACGATTTTGAAAAACTAATATAATTTTGATTATACTAATAACATTAATTATTAAAATACACTCAGCACTTACTCATCCTAAATGTTTTACTTGTTTTACCTTAGTTCTCATGAACACCTATTAGGAAGGTAGATAAGAATTATCCCCAATTTGCAGATGAAGGACAAACAGAATTCACAGAGCTGGAGATCTAGCTCTGACTTCCAAGTAGAATATTACCTATTCTACAATTCTGTCTTTTAAGATAGAATCACGTGTGACAAAAAAAAAAAAAGTACACAAGCAAAAAGTAGGATATCAATTTGTTGACACTGCAAATTAACAAGAACAATCTTGCTTTAAAATCTGTTCCTCTGCGTGTTGTGGTTTAGTCATTTGCTGCATTGGGGCCATTACTGTTACATTACTTAACTGTATCCTGACCAATTCGATTTTACGAACAGCTTCATTTCAAAATGATGACCGAGGGGGAGACCTGTGGAAGGGTGGGAAGCGTAAGACATCCACGTTCACCTTCTTGAGGCAAAACTCAGCCACTGGGGGGTCAAGCTTCACTGGCAGACAGCAAATAACACGTTGCATTGCACAGGCGTCTGTCTGTTGGACATGGGCAAGTGAGCGATGCTGTGAACAAATGATACAGTTCCTGCTGTGAGAGGTATTCAGAGCGGTACCTCCTTTTCAAACCTTTTCCAAGCAAGGAAGGGTGCAGTCTAGGCTGTTATTCTCTACACATGTATTTTAAACTGCCAGACAACAACCAGGTAATACATATTTTATAACATTAGCAAGTTCTAACCAGCCTTGAAAACCATAGGGTGGACAAGGCCAAAAAGCTGGTTGCAACTTGGACACCGTATTAGTACCTGAGAGGGAGGCCCTCTGGGGCTCACTGAAGGCCTTGTGGGGGGCCCTGGCCCCAGGAAGACACAGCCCCCACTCTCAGCCCCTACAAGGGCCTTGGCTGCACATACGGGAGGAAAACAGGCTCCTGCTTGGGGCTGGAGAGACCCCTCTGAAAGAACCACTGGTGTCTGACATCACCAGGCTGTGGTGCCCACCGCTGCTGGCTCCCTGTGAACCCGCTCGCCCCCAGCGCGGTGCAGCCTGGAAGACGAACCTCTCCCTCTTCTGCTCCATTGCAGGCACGGCCAGCTGTGGACCTGCAGCCCTGCATTCCCCAGGCTCAGGCCCGCCAGGCAGCCCCCTGAGCTCATGGCTGGCAAAAGAACAAAGGCGTGGGAAGAACAAAGAACAAAGTTGAAGGCACAGTTTTAGAAGCTTTTTAAAGGCCTTTAATAAGCTGAGTTGCAAAAGCTGACATGGTGAGAGAGAAGTGTGTGTGTGCTTCGGGAGGGATGAGGGTGAGGCTTAGTTTCCACATATCCCCAAGGGAAACCGGAGACTCCCAATGGCTGATTGCAGACTTTACATGACATAAAATGGGGATTCGTGTTTGGAAAATGACAACAAATTTATCCGTCACACAAAACCCAGGGATTTTGCCTAAGAGGTAGAGAATAAAGGTTAATTACAAAGAGCTGTTTCTCCAGATGTGATATAATGCACGCACATATACACACGTACACACACACGTGCATACCCACATACACACACACACAATCTCCACTTCCCTGTTCCCCTAGACAATAATACAGTATTTTATACTTTGGCCTGGATTTTTCCATGAATTTCTAGGTCAGCAATTATAACAAGGTCCAAGCCTCAATCTGGTTGCCAACTAAACGGGATTGGAATCTGGGGAGGCCATCCTGCCCTGACTAGGGAGGAAGAAGGGAGGGGGAATGTGCTGGACTTTGTGAGGTGGTCTTGTTCATATGGCACACATTGCACATTTATGGTCACTTTCATTTAAAAAAATAGCCTCAGGCTGTTCATTTGTTTTAAAAATCCAATCTTGATCTCTCCTTGGTGAGGATGGACACTACCTCTGCATTTTCAGCATGATTCACCACAACCCCCATCCCACCCCAGCGAAGACGCACGCCCCCGACCTGCTGCTCAGCCACCTCTCCAGGTGTCCAGTTCAGTGGACCACCAGCGCCCTGGTTCCCGGCTCTGTCACAGCATCCCTGCTGCATCTGTGGGCACCCTCTTCTCCCCTCCCCAGCACAGGGGTGTGGAGGGAGGAGCGGGATGTGCAGGTTCAGGGACCTGGGAATCAGAATTTCTGAACTTACGGGGCTTACAGGGCAATATGGGGGCAACAGGGAGGAGATAGGAGCTCATCCTGATACTACATCTATTTTCATTCGATTCGATGCTTCTTTGGAGTAGTTGGTCGTAGTGAGAGAAGTCACCACTTTGCTACAATCCTGGTTCATGGCCAAATCTCTCTACGACGATGCTCTTATTGGTGTTTTCATGTCTTTCCTCAACACAAGGTCCAGAAAGAAGATTTAAAGACAAATGACATGCCCTTGAACAGCCTGCGCACAGCTCAGTGACTCTGAGAACTGACGTGGGAGAGCTTGCATGTTCTAGCTAAGAGGATCCTAGCAAGGCATGCTCTTTTAACCATCCCCACCCCCAACCAAAATGAAATTCCAGTTCCTCCCTTAGGCAAATATTAGTAGGAGAGTTTTTGCCAATCAGTCCTCAATTGCTGCACACATAGAGAAGTGGCTGTTTCGCATAAAGCATTGGGGAAAGACCCACACACTCATCGTAGGTTTGCTGGAGGACTCACTTCTGGATTTTAAACACAATAGAGATCGCACTCTTAAAAGCTGTGTGTGAGAACACACCCTGAGCACACACAGCTGCACACTGTGAGGACTGACCACCTCCGGGTGGGCAGCGCTCTGGTCTTCTGTTGGCCGCTGGCCTCCCTCTGCTGAGGAGCCCCGCTCCAGTTCTGTTAAAGACACTGATGCCTGTGTGTCCAGAGGAGAAGCAACTGTGTGCACGGATGAAAATGCCAGGAGAGTGCTCTCCAACTGTGAGGAGAGAGGGTGGGTGTCAGAGGAAGAAACCCTGAGATTGAACCCCCCGAGAAATGGGCAGGGGAGGGCTGTGAGGATACTTCATGGGGCTTGCCATGATGTCTTTTCCTGAATTATAGGATTCTGCTTGATTTATTATTTTTAATTGAAATTCTTATGAAGATAATTGTAGATTTACATGCACTTGTAAGAAATAATTCAGGCTGGGTGCAGTGGCTCACACCTGTAATGTCAGCACTTTGGGAGGCCGAGGCAGGAGCATCACTTAAGCCCAGGAGTTGCCCAGCCTGGGCAACATAGTAAGACCTGTCTCTTACAAAAATAAAAAATAAAAAATAAAAAAAATTAGCCAAGTACAGTGGCTCCCAACTGTTGCCAGCTACTTGGGAGACTAAGGCAGGAGGATCCTTTGAGGCCAGGAGTTCAAGACCAGTGTGGACAACACACCAAGAGCCTGTCTCTACAAAAAAAACAAAATAAAAAATCGCCAGGTATGATGGTGCATGCCTGCGATCTCAGCTACCCAGGAGGCTGAAGCAGGAGGATCGCTTGAGCCTAGGCAGTCAAGGCTGCAGTGAGCCATGATCATGCCACGTCACCACACTCCAGCCTGGGTGACAGATGTTTCAAAAAAAAAAAAAAGAAAAGAAAAGAAAAAAAAG
>NW_016829831.1:2105754-2107852 GCF_001698545.2 Rhinopithecus bieti | reverse complement strand
GAAGGGGAGGGGGAGGGGCGGGTAAGGGAAGGGGAAGGTAAGGGAAGGGGAAGGTAAGGGAAGGGGAAGGTAAGGGGAGGGGAGGGAAAGGAAAAGAAAAGGAAAAGGAAAATTCAGAGAGATCTCTTTTACACTCTGCTTAGTTTCCCCCAAAGGTTACATTTTGCAAAAACTGTGGTGTGATATCACAACCCAGATACTGCCGTTGATACACTCCACTGATCTTAAATTTCCCAAGTTTTACTTAAACTCATTTGTGTGTATATTTATTTCTATACAATTGTATCACCTGTGCTGCTTCATGTATCCACCACCACAATCACATTCATCTCTTGTTTCTCCCACCCGTACGTCCCTAACCTCTGGCAACCACTAACCTGTCCTCCATTTCAAAACTGTTGTCATTTCAGAATATTTTACAAATGGGTTCATATACTATATAACCTTTTGGGATTGGAGTTTTTTCACTCAGCAAAATTCCCTGGAGATTTATTCAAGTTGTGTGTCAATAGTTTGTCCCTCTTTTTTAAATTTTTAGTATTTGTGGGTACATAGTAGGTGTATATATTTACGGGGTTCATGAGATATTTTGATATGGGCAATGTGTAATAATCACAACAGGAGAAATGGGGTATCCATCACTTCAAGCATTTATCCTTTGTGTTACAAACAATACCATTGCACTTTTATTTTTTAAATATACAATTAAATCATTATTGACTATCGTCACCTGTTGTGCTAGTGAATATTAGATCTTATTCATTCTTATATTGTTCCAAATGACAGGATCTCATTCTATTTTATAGCTGAATAGTGCTCCACTGCGTATATGTACCACATTTTCTTTATCCATTCCTCAGTTGATGGACACTTACGTTGCTTCCAAATAATAGTTTATTCCTTATTGTTGAGTAGTGTTCCACAGTATGGATAGATCATAGTTTATTTACAGTCACCTATTGAAGGACAGGTAGGCTGATTCCAGTTTTGGGCTATTACACATAAACTTGCTATGAATGTTTGCATGCAAGTTTCTGCGTGGATATAAGTTCTCATGCCTTTAGAATAAATGCCCAAGGTGCAGTTGCTGGTTTGGATGGTAAATTGTATGTTTGGTTTAATAAGAAACTGCCAAACTGTATTTCAGAGTGGCTAGAACATTTTACCTTCCCATTGTATGAGTGACCTAGCTTCTCTACATCCTTGCTAGCATTGGGTGCTATCACTGTATTTTATTTTAGTCAATCTGGTAGGTGCGTAGTTATATCTCATTGTGGTTTTATGTTTTATTTCTTTCTTTTTGAGATGGAGTTTCACTCTTGTTGCCCAGGCTGGAGTGCAATGGCACAATCTTGGCTCACTGCAACCTCCGCCTCCCAGGTTCAAGCGATTCTCCTGGCTCAGCCTCCCGAGTAGCTGGGGTTACAGGCGCCCACCACCATGCCCGGCTAATTTTTTGTAATGTTAGTAGAGACGGGGTTTCACCACGTTGGTCAGGCTGGTCTTGAACTCCTGACCTCAGGTGATCTGCCTGCCTCAGTCTCCCAAAGTGCTGGAATTAAGGTGTGAGCCACCATGCCAGGCCTCATTGTGGTTTTAATTTGTATTTCCATAGTGACTAATGGACTGAGTGTCCCTTCATGTGCTTATTTACAATGGCTATATCATATGTTTGTCTTTTGCCCACTTTCTAATTATATCATATATGTTTTTTGCCCATTTTCTAATTGGATTGTTTCTTTTACTGTTGAGTTTTGAGCCTTCTTTCTATATTGTAGATACTAGTCCTTGGTCAATTATGGTGGTTTGCAAATGTTTTCTTCCTATTTGTAGCTTGTCTTTCCCTCCTCTTCACATGGGCTTTCTGAGAGTAAAAGTTTTGATTTTGACGTGGTCCAACTTTACATTTTCTTCTTATGGATCATACTTCTGGTGTTTGGTCTGAGAACTTTTTGTGTGCAAGTCCCAATGATTTCGTTCAAGGTTTTTGAAGTTTAATATTATGTTTTAAATTTAAATCTGTGATCCATTTTGAGTTAATTTTCATATACATTGTGAAGATTAGATTGAGGCTTTTTTTTTTTTTTTTTTTTTTTTT
>NW_016829831.1:2058429-2103927 GCF_001698545.2 Rhinopithecus bieti | reverse complement strand
ATCAAATTAATTTTGTACCTTTATCAAAAATCAGTGCAACATATTTGAGATTTTTTTTTTTGAGATGGAGTTTCACTTTTGTCACCCAGGCTGGAGTGCAATGGCACAATCTTGGCTTACTACAACCTCCACCTCCCAGGTTCAAGCGATTCTCCTGTCGGCTTCCCAAAATGCTAGGATTACAGGTGTGAGCCACTGCGTGCAGCCAAGCGGATCTATTTCTGTATCCTCCACTTGGTTGCAGTGATCTGTGTGTCCATGCTGCCACCAATACCACACCATCCTGATTGCTGGGGCTCTACAGTGAGCCTTAATATAAGGGAGAATGTTCTCCTCCCATTTTATTCCTTTTTGTCAAGTTTGAGCAATTTGCTTTTCCACGTAACTTTTTAGAAGAAACTTGTCTATGTCTACAAGAAAATCTTGCTGGGATTAAAAAAAAAAAAACTGATCGAGAGATAATTCATATACCATACAATTCACCCATTTAAAGAGTCCAAGTCAAAGTTTTTTTTTTTAAAGCGTATCCACAGGGTTATGCAGCTGTGCAGAAAAGAGATAACACTGCAGGCCTGAGACTGCTCTCCGTAAAAAGCTCTGCTGCCAAGTTTGGCCCTTGGCTAGGGTCTGGGAACTTGGCTCTTAGAGTGTTCCCAGTCAACTGTTAACTGATAAGAGTGGCTCCCTGTGCCTAGACTGTACAAACAATACGGTTTATGCCGAACACCTGCTTTCCTTTTAGGCGTCTATAATGTTGGCATGTGCTAGACAGAGGGTGCTTATGTGACCAGCTTTCAATAAAAGCTTTGGGTGCCGAGTCTCTAATGGGCTTCCCTGGGCAGAAACGTCAAACACATGCTGCTGCATTTCATTGCTGGGGGAGGAGTGCACTTTATATGATCCCTCATGGGGGAGGGAATAGCACACAGGAAGCCTCACAAGGATTCCACCAGACTCTTGCCTCTTTTTCCATCATGACCCTGGGTATCTTTACAGTGTCACTGTCATAAATCTTAGCCATGTGGACAATTATATGCTAAGTCCTGTGAGTCCTTCTACTGGATCTCTGCAAGTGGCGGTGGTCTTGGAAATCCCTAGCACAGTGGTGAGATTTGCTAGAATAACCTGAATTCACTGAAGTATGGCTACAGCATTACTCGAGAAAAGAAAGGGCAGTTTGATTGTTCAGTGTGCACACATTTAGGATGGTTATGTCTTCCTGGTGGATTGATCCTTTTATCATTATATAAGGTCCCCGTTATGGTTTGAATATTTGTCCCTCTGAAACTCATGTTGAAATTTTTTTTTTTTTTTTTGAGACAGTCTCACTCTGTCGCCCAGGCTGGAGTGCAGTGGCATGATCTCGGCTCACTGCAAGTTCCGCCTCCCAGATTCACACCATTCTTCTGCCTCAGCCTCCCGAGTAGCTGGGACTACAGGTGCCCACCACCACACCCGGCTAATTTTGTTTTTGTATTTTTAGTAGAGATGGGGTTTCACCGTGTTAAACATGATGGTCTCGATCTCCTGACCTCATGATCTGCCCACCTCAGCCTCCCAAAGTACTGGGATTACAGGCATGAGCCACCGCACCTGGCCCTTATGTTGAAATTTAATCCTCAATGTGGCAGTATTGAGAGGTGAGGCCTTTAAGAGGTAGGTGATTTGGTCATGAGGGCCCTGCCCTTAAGAATTCATGAATTCATGGATTAATGGGTTATCACGGGAATGAGACTGGTGGCTTTGTAAAAGAGGAAGAGACCTCAGCCAGCACACTCAGCCCCCTTGCCATGTGATGTCCTGGGCCAACTCGGGACTCTGCAGAGGGTCCCTGTCAGCAAGAAGGCCCTCACCGGATGTGGCCCCTTGAACTTAGACTTCTCAGCCTTCATAACTGTAAGAAATAAACTCATTTTCCTTATAAATTACCTAGTTTCAGGTATTGTTATAAGCAACAGAAAATGGACTAGGTCAGTCCCTTTTTGTCCCTAGTAATTTTCTTTGCTCTGAAGTCTGCTTTATTAGATATGAACACAGCCACTCCTGCTATCTGTGGATTAATGCTTGCATGTTACATCTTTTCCATCCATTTACTTTCAATCTGCCTATGTCGTTGAATTTGAAGTGAGTTTCTTGGCAACAGAATATACTTGAGTCATTTTTGTTTTTAACTTCACTCTGTCTTGTCTTTTGACTGATTATATAAGATAATTTCCAGTTAAGGTAATTCCTGGTATGTTAGCACCTAAGTCTGCCATTTTATTACTTGTTTTCTATTTGTTTCCTTTGGTTCTTATTCTTCGATTTCTCTTTTCTTGCCTTTCTGAGGATTCCTTTAAACAGCGTTGAGGACTCTATCTTGATTTAATTGTCGTGGTTTTGAGTACATCTGTTGGTATAGTTCTCATGGGGGTCACATGAGTGTTACAATAGACACGTGTGACTTAGCACAGTCTATTTTAGTTGCCGATGTTTCACCACTTTGAGTGAAGCGTGGACATCTTGTTTCCATTTAGGCCTCTTTACCTTCCCCACTTTTAAGTATCATTGTCTCAAGTACCAGATGGAGGCATAATTTTTCTTTCATCAAATATGATTCACAGAACTTGTGACGAAGGACAGCGTACTGTATGTCTCCCATATTTCTGCTCTTCCCATTGTTTTTTTCTGATACTCCAACATTCTTTCTATTATCATTTGCTTTCTCTTTGAAAAACTTTCTTTAGTTGATCTCCAAGGGTGAGTCAGCTAGTGGCAAATTCTTTTGGTTTTCCTTTGCCTGGGAATATTTTTATTTCCCTTTCATTCTTGAAAATAAATTTGCTGGATGTAGAAATTATGGTTGACAGTTCTTATCTCAGCCCTTGAAACCTTTGGTGCCACTTCCTTATGGCTTTCTTGGTGGTTTCAATGATAAATGTGTTGCCATTCAAATCACTGTTATAGGTAATATGTTATTTTTCTGCCTGTTTCCAGATTTTTTGTTTTGTTTTTGGTTTTTGTTTCCAAAAGCTTAATTTTCAGAGCCTCTGTGGTGTTGTTTCAGCCTGCTTGGTTTATCTGGTGCCTCTGGGGCTACACCTGAGGAGGGAGAAGGGTTTCCCCAGGCTAGACCTTGGGACTTCTCTCCATGAGGGAGATGCTCCTCCTACTCATGCTCCTGGCTGTCTCTGGAGAGCAGAAGAGCGAAAGAGTGTCAGGCTGCAAAGCAAAGAGGCTTCCTGGACCAAGAGGCTTGTTGAAGCTGGGTCTTTCTAGGCAGATTGACTCACACCCGCAGTATCTCTTGGTAGAAAAGGGGTGCCTCAGACCCAGGAAGGAAGGAGAGTATTTTCTTTATTAACCACCCCCAAAATTATTTTGCCTGATATTATTAGAGGAACTCAAGGAAGGAAGAATGAATCTACCTGGGTTGCCTTCTCTTCCTATGTCAGGCTTGGGAAACATCGAGTCTGGGTTTCAGCGTGCAGGGCAGGGGATGCAAGATGCTCTGCTACGGTGCTGATTGTACAGTCCTGGGGCCCCAAACCAGCTCACTCTCTTATCACCACCTCTTGGAGTTTTCCTTTGGTTGCCTCTTGCATTATTTCCAGGGTTTACCGTTGTGCTTAGTGTGGAGGGGCATGGAGAAATGGGTTCATCTTGTCTTAACGAGAAGTCTCCACTATCGTTATTTTAACTGATCATATTTTGAAGTATTAGGCACAATCATATAATTAAAACATTCCACTCACTAGTAATATTGGCTCCTAACGTGTATATGGTTTGTTTTCAGTAAGTATCTGTGGTAGCTTGTGTTACAAATCATGTACAGGCAACAAGGTAGTATAAATTCACTTTTCCTTGCTCCTGCCTCTAATACAGCTAAATACTTGGAAATGACTCTACAGACAAGAATAGAAGAGCTCCGAAAACTGGAGAGAAGAAAGTAGACTGGGTAGAGACGACAGGAGTAGAGAAATGACAATGTGGTGGGTTCCCTGGGTTTCCTTTTTGTCTTCCACACACACCCCTGGACTGAGCATTGGAGAAATCTGCAACACAGTCTGTTATGTCAGTAGGCGTAGGCATAAAATCTCAAGAAAAGCCTGCACTCTGGCCAAAGGACTAGGAAAGGGAAGGGAAGTCCAGTGGAGGCCTAGTAGGGGGCTGCAACCCTCTTTCCACAATCAGGGCATGGGCTGGTGACCCATTTGCCCACAGTAGCAGCTTCAGAGTTCTGGTAGACTGACCTCCATGCTCCATGTACCCACACCCAGAGCACTGGCAGGCGGGATCAGGATCAGGATCAGCCTGCCTGCCAGTGCTCCGGGTATGAGTATGTGGGGTCACTACTGTCCACTTGCATGCACAGTAGTGAAGCCGTGGGTCAATTCAATGCCCATTCCACGTGTGGAGCACTGAAATGGCAGGTCATGCTACCCACATGACAACATTGGCAGAGCCTGATGCCTCCCTCCTTACACCAAGGGACATAAGAAGACCCAGGCCCAGCCACTCTGGCTCTCCCCACTCCACGGAAAGTGGTCCATGGAAGTGGGTTGAGCCCCTGCAGGTGGCACCAGTAGGGATCAATCAGAAGTCTCCGCAGTGGCAGAAGAACGAAGCAGACAAGAATAGCATGCAAAGGCTCAGGAAACTGAGCTGGCATTGGACCCACAGCCCATGAAAGTAGGCCAGAACCTACACACTAAACCTAAACAGGGCGACTGCCTTCTGTCTAAAACAGAAGATTTAAATAGGATCAAGAGTCTCCTAACATAACCAAAATTCCCAGGATACAATGGAAACTCACCCATAATCCCAAAGACCAGGTAAACCGCCATTTGAATGAGAAAAGACAATCAACTGATGCCAAGACCGAGGCGAATCAGATGTTGAATTATCTGACAAGGATTTTCAAGCAGTCATTATAAAAATATTCCAAGAGGCCAGGCGCGGTGGCTCACGCCTGTAATCCCAGCACTTTGGGAAGCCGAGGCGGGCAGATCACGGGGTCAGGAGATGAAGACCATCCTGGCTAACACGATGAAACCCCATCTCTACAAAAAAAAAAAAAAAAAAAAAAAAAAAAAAAAAGCCAGCGTGGTGGCAGGTGCCTGTAGTCCCAGCTACTCGGGAGGCTGAGGGAGAATAGTGTGAACCCGGGAGACGGAGCTTGCAGTGAGCCGAGATCACGCCACTGCACTCCAGCCTGGGCGACAGAGCAAGACTCTGTCTCAAAAAAAAAAAAAAAAAAAAAAAAAGCCAAAAAAAAAAATAAAAATTTTTTTAAAAAAAAAAAAAAGCTCGAACAAATAATTATAAATTCTCTTGAAACAAATGAGAAAAACTTGAAACCCTCAGGAAAGTCATATAAGTCATACAAAAGCATCAAGTGGAAATTATACAACTGAAAAATACAATGACTAGAGTGAAAATAATATATAAATACCATGAAAAATCATGCAGTCATGATAAAATCAATACATCAAAGTATAGATCAATATGCTCAGGAGCCCTACTGAATGTTTACCGTGTGCCAGATGCTGCACCAAGCATTTTCCCTGTATTAATTAATGGGATCTCACAACAGTCCCATGAAGTAGATACTGTTATCCTTAATTAATGGATGAGGAAACTGAGACATAGAGAGACCGAGTGACCTGCCTCAGACCACACAGCTTACTGGTGGGAGAGACAGGCAGTCTGTTCCAGTCTCTGCTCTTATCCACATGTAGTATTATTGCGTAGTGTCCTGCTGCCTCTTGGGAGAATTAACATTATTTTAAGTCACTCATCTCAATAGGCTGTTTCTTCCAGGGCTGCCACAAAAGCCTCTCCCTAGTGACTCTAACCTCTACCTCACCTCTGTGTTCAGGTTCCTCTCCTCCCACCCTCCTTCCTGCTCACACACTGAAGTCCACCCTCAGACTTTCTTGCTCCTTGAACTCATCTCTGCCTCAGGCCTTTTGCACAGCTCTTTCCTCTGCCTGGAACGCTTGTTCCAGATCTTCATGTGGCTCCTTGACTGGCACTCTGTTCAAATGGTGTTGTTTTGGGGAGGCCTTGCCATGACTCCATTGTATTGTATTCAGGTCACATCTCGCGATTGTTCTTTTACTATTTTTTTTTTTTTTTTTTGAGACGGAGTCTGGCTCGTCCCCAGGCGGAGTGCAGTGCCGGGTCTCAGCTCGACTGCAAGCTCCGGCCCCCGGGTTACCATGCCCTGCACTCAGCCTCCGAAGTAGCTGGGACTACAGTTTGCCCGCCACCTCGCCCGGCTAGTTTTTTTTTTTTTGTATTTTAGTAAAAGACGGGGTTTCACCGTGTTAGCCAGGATGGTCTCGATCTGCTGACCTCGTGATCCGCCCATCTCGGCCTCCCAAAGTGCTGGGATTACAGGCTTGAGCCACCGCGCCCGGCCAGTTCTTTTACTTATTTATTTTATTGAGACAGGGTCTTGCTCTGTAGTCCAGGCTGGAGTGCAGTGGCATGATCATAGCTCACTGCAGCCTTGACCTCCCGGGCTCAGGTTACTCACCCATCTCAGCCTCCTGAATAGCTGGGGCCACAAGTGCACCACCACGCCCAGCTACTATTTATCTAGACATATATATTAAATATAAAATATTTAAGTTTATATTTTTTGAAGAGCTGGGGGTCTTGCTATATTGCCCAGGCTGGTCTCGAACCCCTAAACTCAAACAATCTGCCCATGTTGGCCTCCCAAAGTGCTGGGATTACAGGTAGGAGCCACCATGCCTGGCCTATTGTTCTTTTTTATTCTTTTTTTCCTAACTAAGCTTAATAAAAGGAGAGGCCTTGTTTTTCTTGTTCACTGCTGTATCACCAGTAGCTAGAACAGACCTGACTTATTGTAGGAACACAAATATTTGTTGAATGAATAAGTAAATGGCAGATGAGTTATAGAGTTTTCATTACCTGAAAACCAGAGAGATAAACTTATTTGAGACCTAATTTTTAAGAGGAATTTGTCACACGGATCCTTATATAATAAAATAGACATTTTCATCCGTACAGCTCATTAACAACAATGTACCTTTCTTATACTTCTGCTTTGTAAAACACACTTTTAGTATGTCCTGAATGTGGCATTGGTAGTGAAGTTATCCTTAAATCTTAATGCTTTAAACAAAATCTCTTAGCTGGCCACGACTTTAAAGTTGATCTATTATTTTTGTTTGTTTTTGGTTTTTGTTATTCTTTTTGAGACAGCGTCTCACTCTGTTGCCCAGGCTGGAGTGCAGTGGCACGATCTTGGCTCATTGCAGCCTCCACCTCTCGGGTTCAAGCAATTCTCCTGCCTCAGCCCCCCAAGTAGCTGGGGCTACAGGCATGCGCCACTACACCCGGCTAATTTTTGTATTTGTAGTAGAGACGGGGCTTCAGCATGTTGGCCAGGGCTGGTCTCGATCTCCTGACCTCGTGATCCACTCGCCTTGGCCTCCCAAAGTGCTGGGATTACAGGCGTGAGCCACTGCGCCTGGCCAAGTTGATCGGTTATTAAGTATATGCTGAGCATAGAGTACATGAAAAGCTCCTGCTGCTGGGCTTATCTCATGACCAGCTGATGTCACTCTTCCCTTTATCTTTGTCCTCTGGGAGTCCTCCTCTTCCTCACTGACGATAAAGCCTATTTTTCTTCCCCAACAAAGGCCACTCCTAGCCCCTCTCTCTGTGACATTGAAAACAGAGTCCCTGGAACACTAATGGTCTCTCCCCTCTGAGTGCCGAGGGCCTGCCTAGTCACTTGTTTTCCTGGAGTGTGCAGGGCTCTCTCAACTGTCTGTTAGTTAACTGACTGCTAGGTGCCAGGGGGTGGGGAGTAGGGGGCCATACAATGGAATGCAGGATCTACATCCAGCCTTTCAGGAGCCTACAGATCAGCAAGTGGGAGAACACATTCGCACCAGGGACGTTCTAACCATCACTAAAATAAATCTCTCATCATAGCTACTCCTTTTCCTAGCTTCTCTATTTTTGCCAATGTAACTTTTCCATCCCTGTGACTAAGAGATGAATAAGAGATGTAAGAGGAAGAGCTGGTTTGGCACAGAACACAGTAACTTTATTTGAGGTTGAGTTTGAGGTTTAGGTGCGACAGGCTTGACTGAATCATCTCTGCTCCCTTCTACTACACTGACTCAACCAACTGCCAGATCCTGAAGACCCTGCCTGCCTCCTGTCTGATTCCAGTGCAAATATGAATAACAGCAGCAGCCCCGGGGCCATCTCCAGGCTCGTCACCCTCTCCTTTCCCAACTATTCTTCTTAAACCCCAATGCTGAACTTTCAGTTCTCCAGTAGCTATTTCAGTGCCCACTCTGGGAATATGTCCTTGTTCCTGCAGCTATAACAAAATACCTTAGACTGGGTACTTTATAAACAAACGAAATGTATTTCTCACAGTTCTGGAGGCTGGGAAGTCCAAGATCATGGTGCAGACAGATTTGGTGTCTGGTAAAAGTTTGCTCTTTGCTGCTTCTTTTTTAACATACTAATTGTACACATTTATGGGGTACACGTGATATTGTGATACATGCATCAGGGTGTTTAGCATATCCATTACCTTAAACACTTATTTCTCTGTTGGGAACATTCTAAATCTTTTAGATATTTTGAAATACATAATATATCATTAACTATAGTCACACTTCTGAGCTATCAAATACTAGAACTTATTCCTTCTATCTAACTGCATGTTGATATCCATTAATCATTAACCCACCTCTCATTCCTCCCTCATCTCTCCAGCCTCTGGTATCCACCATTCTACTCTTCGCCTCCACAAGATAAACTTATTTTAGCTCTCTCCTATGAGTGAGAACATGCAGTGTCTTTTTGTGCCTGGCTTTTTTAGCTTAACCTAACGACCTCTAGTTCTTGTTCTCTGCTTCTAAGACAGTACCTTGTTGCTACAACCTCATGTGGCAGAAAGCAGAAGGATGACAGAGATGAACACTGTGTCCTCACATGGCAGAAGAAATGAAAGGGCCAGCTAGCTCTCTGAAACCTCTTTTACAGCGTTATTAATCCCATTCATGAAGGTGGAGGCTTCATGGCCTAATCATCTTGCAAAGGACCCATCTCTTAATATTGTTGCATTGGGGATCACGTTCAATTTGTGAATTTTGGAAGGACACAAACATTCAAACCACAGCAGGACAGAAACAAGCAAAGCTCCATGGTTTCTGCCCTTGTGTATATTACACCCTACTTCTCAAAGAAAGCCTCCAAAGGACTTGTGGACACCCCCCACGGCCCAGCCTGGCAATCTAGGCCCCCCTGAACTTTCCCTCCAGATTCATCTTCTACTAGAGCTCCATGCACGCCTGTACAGGAGGAAGCCCATGCCTTCATGTACCTTTATCTTTGCCCCCCTAAGCCTGGATGCCCTCTGCACTCCTGCCTCCTCCTCCAACACCACCTGTCAAAATTCTAATCTGTCCTTCAATGCTCCACTCAAAGCCCAATACCCTTGTGGGCCCTTCATGATCCCCCATCCAAAATGTGTGCTCCCCTCTTTGAGTTCTCATGGTACCTTTTGTACATTTCTGACACTCGTCGTGTTATACTTGAAGATCAAAGTAGATGGACGTCTTAGCCTCCCTCCTCAGCTATCAGAGAAAAGGGTCCCTGTCTTACCCATACTGGAGGCTCCTCATCTCTCCACCACAGCAGCTGCCTTATACATAGGATGCTTTATACCAAGGGTGACCACACAATTCACTTTAATTTATTGTGCAAACTAGTACACCTTTGAAAGTGAAAGGAGCACAATTAATAATTATGCAGGGCTCCAAGTGAAATCGATATTGTCCTTGGCTACTTGGACATATGGTTATCTTTTTACGCCAAATGAAGGCTCAAAGAGCAGGAATGCTGGTTGTATGGATGGACAGTGATCAGCATGAAGAAGTGGAAGAAAGAGCTCTCCTGTAGCTGGCATTGTTGGGGATGGTCCTACGGGGCAGGTGGTCTCTGAGGTATGTCCAGAAGGTACAGATGGGATTCAGGAAGGTCCCATTAGACAGAGACAAGAAGAAATGGCACTATGGAAGGTTCGATGGTGGGAGCAAAGGTGGACTGCATTTGATACATTCAGGGAAAAGTGAGTGTGGTTTAAATTATGGTTGATGTTGGGGAGAAACAGGCAACACGGTTGGAAAGTGGAGTCGGAAGGAACTTGGCTAACACCAGCCTAGGTCTGGTCTTTATCCAGGAGGTAAGAACAAGCACCCATGTGTTTCTGAGCAGGAAAGAGACAAAGCAAATGTAGAATTTTAGAAGGATTCATCTGGTAGCTGTGTTTAGAGCAGGGAGAGGCTGAGGAGGGGAGGCCATATGGGATCATTGGAAATAATTTCAGTGTAAGATGATATTAAAGGAAATATTGGTTACCAAAAAGAGTGAGTTGGGAGAACTTAAAGCGAAAAGTTAACAAGGCTTTGTGGTCCATGGGGGTCGGGGCGGCTTTGGGTTATACTTTGTATAGGTTCTATCTGTTGGTATCGAGATGGAACTAAGAAAGTCAAGGGGCAGAGATAATTTGGAGAAAGAGGCTAAATTTAGATTTCCATATGTTGAGTGTGAGGTACCAGTGGCTCATGTAAATGGAAATGTCCAGTAGCGAGTCAGGGAGGAACACCTAGGAGGTGGGCAAGGTCAGGAACAGTGAGAAGGATTCGGGAGTCATCCACCTGCAGGAGGCCATAGGTGAAAGACAAAAAGGATGAGATGTCTGGGGCCAAACAGTAGGAAGAGTAATGGTGATTATCAAGATGAGATCTCGGGGAAAGCCTGCGCTTAATGGAGAAGGGAAAGAGGAAGAGACTGAGGATTTGGGGGTGGGGGAGTTGGATGACACAGTCCTGAGGGCTAAAGGACGCTTCGAGAGAGGTGCCCAATTGTGTCAAATTTTGCAGAAAGGTTGAGAAGGATAGACTCGGTGAAAAATGACTTTGGCAACTGGATGACAGTCAAAATGAGAAATGTCTAAGGAAATGAACCAGAAATGGATTTCTCTGGCCAATGACATTGCCGGAGGCTGACAAAGGGGCATTGGTTAAATGTTGATGTGATATGTGTGTTTCCTTAAGGAGGACTTAGAGACAGAACCACCAAAAAGTCAGTTAGATACAACTATAATATGAATGGTTCTTTTATTTATTAAATTATTATTATTATTACTATTTTGAGACAGGGTCTCAGTCTGTCACTCAGGCTGGAATGCAGTGGTGCAATCACGGCTCACTGCAGCCTGGACCTCGTTGGGCTCAGGTGATCCTCCCACCTCAGCCTCTCAAGTAGCTGAGACTGTCAGGGCACAGCACCATGCCTGCCTAACTTTTGTATTTTTTAGTACAGATGGAGTTTTCCCATGTTGCCCAGGCTGGTCTTGAACTACTGAACTCCAGCGATTCTTCCACCCCAGCCTCCCAAAGTGCTGGGATTATAGGCATGAGCCACCACACTTGGCCTGAATGGTTGTTAACATTAACCAGTTTTGTGACCCAAGACCAAAGTACCAAAATGATAGTTACTAACCTGTGATACCTTTTCTCACCTATAAGGTAGCAATACTGGACATAGAAGAAAGAGCTTTTCTTGATACAGATCCCATCATAATGATACCTGGGAAAATAAAGGCTGTCTTTAAATTTATGTGTAACTACTGACATGCTTTATGGAAAGCAGAAAACAGGCGAGCTAATGAAGACTTGGAGTTCTTCTCCAGGTTTTATCATTGGCTGCATTTCTCTGGAAAAGCTAATCCTTCAGTCTGACCAAGCTCTGTTATGTAGACAAGCAACTTCATACACTTTCACACGTATCAGCCTTGAAATGGGCTTGTGGAGGCTCTCCTCTGCCTGCCTGATGCAGGACATGCTAATCTTGAGAGAGATGTGATAGGGAAAGTCTCCTGTGCCCTGCCCTGCCCCCTCAACCACTGCCTCCCCTACCCCCTCCCCACCATTAATTTTTTCCAGGTGAAGGGAAAATGACACCAAGGTAGAGAAGAGCCTTCTCTGTAGCCCAGACTTTCCTCCGCTAAACCCAGGGGACTATGGCAGCTTGTCCCGGCTTAAGACAAAATGTCTTCAAGTTAATTATTGCCCAGTATTAGGTTTGGCAAACACTTCCACTGTCTTCAATTCCTTGGTGAGTGGCAGCCCCCTTTCCTAATTTGGCTTCAGTGTCTTCTCACTGATTCCCCTCGCAATTTAAAACAAGCAACAAATAGCAATAATAATTGAGTGACAATTATGACACAAGGCACCCAATAATGCTGGAATTTCTTTTCACGTTAGAAATACAACCTTCGGGCCGGGTGCGGTGGCTCACACCTGTAACCTCAGCTCTTTGGGAGTCTGAGGTGGGTGGATCACCTGAGGTCAGGAGTTTGAGACCAGCCTGGCCAACATGGGAAAACCCTGTCTTTACTAAAAATACAAAAAAATTAGCTGGACGTGGTGACAGGTGCCTGTAATCCCAGCTACTCAGGAGGCTGAGGCAGAAGAATCGCTTGAACCTGGGAGGCGGAGGTTGCAGCGAGCCATGATCATGCCATTGCGCTCCAGACTAGGCGACAAGGGTGAAACTCCGTCTCAAAAAAAAAAAAAAAAAAAAGAAAGAAAGGTAATATAGCTTCAGGACCGCACCTCCTGAACATAACTCAAATATGCTAATTGGGTGAACACTGAAATTTTAGTTCAAAGGGTAGTTAAAACAGTTCCAAGGCTGGACATGGTGGCTCATGCCTATAATCTCAGTGCTTCGGGAGGCCGAAGTGGGAGGATCACTGGAGCCCAGGAGTTTGAGACCCACCTGGGCAATTTAGCAAAACCTCATCTCTAAAAACGTAAAAATTAGCCAGGCCTGGTGGAACACACCAGCAGTCCTAGCTACTCAGGAGGCTGAGGTGGGAGGACTGCTTGAGCCCAGGGTCTTGAGGCTGCAGTGAGCAATGATCGCACCATTGCACTCCAGCCTAGGCGACAGTTCCATTATTTGATGTGTGTTCATTATTTAAATATTTCAAGAATGAGAAATTTACATAACTGTAGAACAGTAAAAATATATTGTAACCTTCATATTTTAAAAAAATTCCGAAGAAAATAGAGGCCAGTGTTTGGTTCTAGCACCAACTGAATGATTTCAGGCACTGCGAATTAATGTGACCGTGGACGCTCTCTGGTAAGAGTTGTTATTTATAGTTTGTTTTGTTTTGCATTTTTTGTCATTTTGTGATTCCCCAAATCCTTGTTTTTAACACTTGAAATAAAACAAAAATTCTAAACCTACCTGGCACTTCCTCTAGTGCCCAGCCTCCGGGTGCCAAGGTCAGGAAAAACCAATCTCACAAGCTAAAAAAAAAGCCAGATTTAAAGTTGCAACTTGAAAACTTAGAAACAAACTTCCAATTTTTTTATCTTACAATATTTAAATTATATTTCTATTTCCTTTCTAATAAACAAACAATAAAGATAATAAGTATAACAATAAAGTAATAAGGTAACAATAAAGAAAATAAATGGAAATGAAATTTTTGGGGAAAAAAAAGACAAGTGTGAAAAAGAAAACATACCACTTGGAGGTCAGGCACGGTGGCTCCTGCCTGTAATCCCAACACTTTGGGAGGCTAGGCAGACAAATCACTTGAGGTCAGGAGTTCAAGATCAGCCTGGCCAAAATGGTGAAACCCTGTTTCTCCAACCTGGTCTCTACTAAAAATACAAAGGCTGGGCGTGGTGGCTCACGTCTGTAATTCCAGCACTTTGGGAGGCTGAGGCAGGTGGATCACGAAGTCAAGAGATCGAGACCATTCTGGCCAATATGGTGAAACCCCGTCTCTACTAAAAATACAAAACTTAGCTGGGCATGGTGATGTGTGCCTGTAGTCCCAGCTGCTTGGGAGGCTGAGGCAGGGGAATTGCTTGAACCTGGGAGGTGGAGGTCGCAGTGAGCCAAGATCGCGCCACTGCACTCCAACCTGGTGACAGAGCGAGACTCCGTCTCAAAACAAACAAACAAACAAACAAACCTTAGCCGGGTGTGGTGGCACACACCTGTAGTCCCAGCTACTCTGGAGGCTGAGGCAGGAGAATCACTGGAACCAAGGAGGCGGAAGTTGCAGTAAGCCAAGATCATACCACTGCACTCCAGCCTGGGTGACAGAGTGAGACTCTGTCTTTAAAAAAAAAAAAAAAAGAGGAAAAGAGGAAAAAAGAAAACATATCACTTGGAGAAAATGCCATTTAAATGTTGATGTTGGCCAGGCGTGGTGGCTGTAATCTCAGCACTTTGGGAGGCCACGGTGGACAGATCACCTGGGGTCAGGAGTTTGAGATCAGCCTGGCCAACATGGTGAAATCCTGTCTCTACTAAAAATACAAAAATTAGCCGGGTGTGAACCCAGGAGGCAGAGGTTGCAGTGAGCCGAGAGTGCATCACACTCTAGCCTAAGCGACAAGGGTGAAACAAAACAAAAAATCCTCAGTGTAATTTCTTCCAGTCTTTTTTTCAAAGTCCCAGTATGTGTAAGTGATCTGTTTCAAATTTAAAACTTGGCATCACACAATTAGCATGTCTGCAGCTTTGCATTCTATTTTCTTCCCTCAACATTATGCCATGGACGTTTCCCCTTGTCATTAAACATTTTCTGGAAACAGGGAATTATGAACTATAGCTATAATTGGTCTCACAGGGTGGCATCATAGTCCAACCTGTGAGAATGCTATAATTTTACCATTTTCCTCTTTTTCTAATGTGAGAGTCATTTTCACTTTTACTATTATTATTATTATACTTTAAGTTCTAGGGTGCATGTGCAGAACGTGCAGGTTTGTTATACGGGTATACGTGTGCCATGTTGGTTTGCTGCACCCATCAACTTGTCATTTACATTAGGTATTTCTCCTAACGCTATCACTCCACAACCCCCAACCCCGCAACAGGCCCCAGTGTGTGATGCTCCCCTCCCCGTGTCCATGTGTTCTCATTGTTCAATTCCCACCTATGAGTGAGAACATGCAGTGTTTGATTTTCTGTCCTTGTGATAGTTTGCTGAGAATGGTTTCCAGCGTCATCCATGTCCCTGTAAAGGACATGAACTCATCCTTTTTTATGGCTGCATAGTATTCCATGGTGTATATGTGCCACATTTTCTTAATCCAGGCTATCATTGATGGATTTATAATCCTTTGGGTATATACTCAGTAATGGGATCTCTGGGTCAAATGGTATTTCAAGTTCTAGATCCAGTCTATCATTGATGGATTTATAATCCTTTGGGTATATACTCAGTAATGGGATCTCTGGGTCAAATGGTATTTCTAGTTCTAGATCCTTGAGGAAGCTCAACACTGTCTTCCACAATGGTTGAACTAATTTACACTCCCACCAACAGTGTAAAAATGTTCCTATTTCTCCACATCCTCTCCAGCATCTGTTGTTTCCTGATTTTTTAATGATCACCATTCTAACAGGTGTGAGATGGTACCTCATTGTGGTTCTGATTTGCATTTCTCTGATGACCAGTGATGAGCATTTTTTCATACGTCTGCTGGCTGCATAAATGTCTTTTGAGAAGTGTCTGTTCATATTGTTTGCCCATTTTTTGATGTTTTTTTTTTTTCTTGTAAATTTGTTTGAGTTCTTTGTAGATTCTGGCTATTAACCCCTTGTCAGATGGCTAGATTGTAAAAATTTTCTCCCATTCCTGTAGGTTGCTCTTTCACTCTGATGATGTTTCTTTTGCTGTTGCAGAAGCTCTTAGTTTAAATTAAGAGTCCGCATTTGGTCTATTTTGGCTGTTTGTTTGCCCATTGCTTTTGGTGTTTTTGTCATGAAGTCTTTGCCCATGCCTATGTCCCTGAAATGGATTGCCAGGTTTTCTTCAAGGGTTTTTATCGTTTTAGGTTTACATAAAGTGTTTAATCCATCTGAGTTAATTTTATATGAGATGTAAGGAAGGGATCAGTATTCAGCTTTTCTATATATGGTTAGCCAGTTTTTCCCCAAAGCAATTTATTAAACAGGGAATCCTTTCCCCATTGCTGGTTTTTGTCAGGTTTGTCAAAGATCAGATGGTTGTAGATGTGTGGTGTTATTTCTGAGGGCCTCTGTTCTGTTCCATTGGTTTATATATCTGTTTTGGTACAAGTACCATGCTCTTTGTTCCTGTAGCCTCGTAATATATTTGAAAGTCAGGTAGCATGATGTCTCCAGCTTTGTTCTTTTTGCTTAGGATTGTCTTGGCTATGCGGGCTCCTTTTTGGTTCCATACGAACTTTAGTTTTCCCAATTCTGTGAAGAAAAGTCATTTGGTAGCCTTGGTGGGGATGGCACTGAATCTATAATTTTACTTGGGCAGTTTAAAATGGCCCATTTTCAGAATAATTGATCCTTCGCCTATCTATGAAAGCAATGGAAAATATTCCTTGCATTTGGTTTTTGTTGGTCCCCTTTTATTTCGTTGGGCAGCTGTTTTTGGTAGTTCTCCTTGAAGAGGTCTTCCACATCCCCTTTGGTAAGTTTGGATTTCCTAGGTTTTATTTTATCTCTTTTTTGTAGCAATTGTGAATGGGAAGTTCACTCATGATTTGCTCTTCTGTTTTGTCTGTTTATTGGTGTGTAAACAATGGTGTGTTAAATTTGGCAGCATTGATTTTTTGTATCCTGAGACTTTTTTGCTGAAGTTTCCTATCAGGCTTTAAGGAGATTTGGGCTGAAGATTGAATTTGGGGTTTTTCTTAAACATACAATCAAAATGTCAATCTGCAAACATATAATTTGAACTTCCTCTTTTTGCTAATTGAAAAATAACGTTTATTTCTTCTCTTGGCCTGATTGCCCTGGCCAGAAGCTTCCAACAACTATGTTGAAATAGGGGGTAAAAAGAGGGCAATCCTGTCTTGTGCCTGCTTTTTTTTCAAGAGAATGCTTCCAGTTTTTTGCCGCACTATCAGTATGATACTGGCTGTGGGTTTTGTCATAAATAGCTCTTTATTATTTTTGAGAATACATCCCATCAATACCTAGCTTATGAGAATTTTTAGCAAATGAAGGGGCTATTGAATTTTGTTGAAGGGCCTTTTCTGCATGCTATTTGAGATAATTCATTGGGTTTTTTTTGTCATTGTTTGTTTTATGTGATGGATTACATTTATTGATTTGAGTATGCTGAAACCAGCCTTAAACATCCTAGGGATTGAAAGCCGAACTTTGATCGTGGTTGGGAACAAGCTTTTTGATGTGCTGCTAGACGGTTGAACAGTATTTTCGTTGGGATTTTTTTCCGCATTGAAAATTCCATCAAGGGATATTGGTCTAAAATGCTCTTCTTTGGTTTGTTTGTGTCCTGCTGCGCAGGCTTTTGGGGATCAAGGATGTATGTTGGCCTCAATAAAATGAGTTTTTTTAGGAAAGGAATTTCGCCTTTTTTCTATTGGATTGGAAATAGTTTTCCAGAGGGAATGGTAGGCAAAGCTTTCGCTCTTGTAGCCTCCTTGGTAGAATTAGGCTGTGAATCCGTATGGTTTCCTGGACTTTTTTTATTGGTCAGTAAGGCTATTAATTTAATTGCCTCAATTTCAGAAACGGCTAATTATTGGTCTATTCAGGAGTTTCAACTTCTTCCTGGTTTAGTCTTGGGAGAGTGGGTATATGTTGCGCAGGAATTTTTATCCATTTCTTCTAGATTTTCTTTTTTTAGTGTTTTGAGTAGAGGTTGTTTTTATACTATTGCTCTAAATGGTAGTTTGGTATTTCTGTGGGATCAGTTGGTGATATCCCTTTATCAAATTGTTTATGCATCTATTTGATTCTTCTCTGCTTTTGCTTATATTAGTCTTGCTAGTGGTCTAACCAATTTTGTTGATCTTTTCAAAACCAGCTCCTGGAATTTCATTGATTTTTTTGAGGGTTTTTTTGGTGGGCCTCACTATCTCCTTCAGCTCTGCTCTCATCTTAGAATATTTCTTGGCCTTCTTTGCTAGCTTTTTGAATTTGTCTGCTCCTTTGTTTCTCCTAGTTACTTAATTGTGATGTTAAGGGTGTTGATTTTAGGATCTTTCCTGCTTTCCTCTGTGGGCAAATTTAATGCTTAAATTCCTCTTACAACGACTGCTTTAATGGTGTTCCGGCCAAAAAGATTTCTGGTACGTTGTTGTCTGTTCTCATTGTTTCAAAAGAACAATCTTTAATTTTTCTGGCTCCATTCATATTTAGCCAGTTAGTCATTCAGGAGGCAGGTTGTTCAGTTTTTCGCATGTTAGTTTGTGTGGTTTTGAGTGAGTTCTATCCAGAGTTCTAATTTTTGATTTGCATTGTGATGGCTGAAGAAAAGCAGTTTTGGTTGTGATTTCTGTTTTCTTTTACATTTGCTGAAGAGTGGCTTTTAACTTCCAATTATCGTGGCAATTTTTGGAGTGTGGAATTGTGGTGCTGAAGAAGAAATGTAATATTCTGTTTGATTTTGGGAAAAGGAGAAGTTCTGTAGGGTGTCTATTAGGTCCTGGTTTGGTGGGCAAGGGCTGAAAGTTCAGGTTCGCTGGAAAATATCGCTTGTTTAATCTTCTGTCTTTTGTTTTAGCCTAAATATTTGAACAGCGGGGTGTTTTTAAGTCTCGCCCCATTATTATTGTGGTGGGAATCCTTAGTTCTCTTTTGTTAGGTCTCTTAAAGGACTTGCTTTATGAATCTGGGTGCTTTCCTTGTAATTGGGTGCAATATATTTAGTAAGTTTAACTCTTCTTGATGACCGCCTTTAACGCATTAAATGTAATGGCCTTGTTTCTCTTTTGACTTTATTTGGGTTTTTCAAAGTCTGTTTCCGAAGACAAACTAGATTGCAACCCCCAGCTTTTTTTTTTTTTGCTTTAGCATTTGCTTTGGTAGATCTTCCTCCATCCCGCTTGTATTTTTGAGGCCCTATGTTTGGCATCTTCTTGCACATGAGAAATGGGTCTGCGTCTGAATAACAGCAATGCTTGATTGGCCGCTTGACTCTTTATCGCAATTGGCGCCAGTCCGTGTCTTTTTTATTGGCCAATTTAGCCCAATTTACATTTAAGGGAATATTGGTTTATGTTTGTGAATTTCATACTAATCATTATGAATGTTCGCTGGTTATTTGCCATTAATTGATGCAGTTTCTTTTCCCTAGCATGCGATGTTTTACAATTTTGGCATGTTTTTTTGCAGTGAACTGGTTTGTTTTTCCATATTTTAGTGCTTCCTTAGCCTCTTGTAAGGCCAGGCCTGGTGGTGGACAAAAATCTTCTCAGGGCATTTGCTTGTTCTGTAAAAAGATTTTAAATTCTCCTTCACTTAGCGAACGCTGAGTCTGGCTTGGATTATTGAAATTAATGGGATTTGAAAATTCTTTTCTTTAAGAATGTTAAGGCCGGGCGCGTGGCTCAAGGCCTGTAATCCAAGGCACTTTGGGAGGCTCGAGACGGGCCGAATCACGAGGTTCAGGAGATTCGAAACCATCCTGGCTAACATGGTGAAAACCCCGCCCTCTCTACTAAAAAACAAAAAAATTACTGGAGGCGAGGTGGCTGCGGGCGCAGCCTGTAAGTAAACACACAACTAGGCACAAAAAAAAAAGGCTTGAGGCAAGGAGAATAGAAACAGAAAACGCCGGGAGGTGGAGCTTTGCCAGTGAGCGAGATCGCGGCAGCTTGCACTTCGCAAGCCTGGGGGCCAAGAGCGAAGACTCTTGTCCCTTTCGCAAAAAAAAAAAAAAAAAAAAAAAGAAAAAAAGAAATGTTAAATATTTGGCCCGCCAACTCTCTCTTCTGGCCTTGTGGGGTTTTTCTGCTGAGATATCCAGTTAGTTTGATGGGCTTCCCTTTGTGGGTAACTCGACCTTTCTCTCTGGCTGCCCTTAACACTTTTTCCTTCATTTCAACTTTGGTGAATTTGACAATTATGTGTCTTGGGGTTGCTCTTCTCGAGGAGTATCTTTGTGGTGTACTCTGTATTTCCTGAATTTGAATGTTGGCCTGCCTTGCTAGGTTGGGGAAGGTCTCCTGGATAATATCCTGAAGTGTGTTTTCTAACTTGGTTCCATTCTCCCCATCACTTTCAGGTACACCAATCAAACGTAGGTTTGGTCTTTCCACATAGTTCCATATTTCTTGAAGGCTTTGTTAACTTCTTGTTATTCTTTTTTCTCTAATCTTGTCTTTTCTCTTTATTTCATTAATTTGATCTTTAATCATTGATATCCGTTCTTCCACTTGATCAAATCGGCTATTGAAGCTTGTACATGCGTCACAAATTTCTTGTGCCATGGTTTTCAGCTCCATCAGGTCATTTAAGGTTTCTCTACACTGTTTATTCTAGCTAGCCATTCGTCTAACCTTTTTCAAGGTTTTTAGCTTCCTTGTGATGGGTTGAAACATCCTCCTTTAGCTCGGAGAAGTTTGCTATTATCAACCTTCTGAAGCCTACTTCTGTCAACTTGTCCAAGTTATTCTCTGTCCAGTTTTGTTCCGTTGCTGGCGAGGAGCTGTGATCCTTTGGAGGTGAAGAGGCACTCTGGTTTTTGGAATTTTGAGTGTTTCTGCTCTGGTTTTTCCCCATCTTTGTGGTTTTATCTACCTTTGGTCTTTGATGGTGATGATGTTGGTGACCTACAGATGGGGTTTTGGTGTGGATGTCCTTTTTGTTGATGTTGATGTTATTCCTTTCTGTTTGTTAGTTTTCCTTCTAATAGTCAGGCCCCTCAGCTGCAGGTGTGTTGGAGTTTGCTGGAGGTCCACTCCAGACCCTGTTTGCCTGGGTATCACCAGTGGAGGCTGCAGAACAGCAACTATTGCAGAACAGCAAGTATTGCTGCCTGATCCTTCCTCTGGAAGCTTTGTCCCAGAGGGGCACCCAACATATGAGGTGTCTGTTGGCCCCAACTGGGAGGTATCTCCCAGTCAGGCTACACGGGGGTCAGGGACCCACTTGAGGAGGCAGTCTGTCCATTCTTAGAGCTTGAATGCTGTGCTGGGAGAACCACTGCTCTCTTCAGAGCTGTCAGACAGGGACATTTAAGTATGCAGAAGTTGTCTGCTGCCTTTTGTTCAGCTATGTCCTGCCCACAGAGGTGGAGTCTACAGAGGCAGTAGGTCCTGTTGAGCTGCAGCGGGCTCCACCCAGTTCAAGCTTCCCGGCTGCTTTACCTACTCAAGCCTCAGTAATGGCGGATGCCCCTTCTCCCCCTACACCTGGCTGCAGCCTCGCCTTGCAGGTCGATCTCAGACTGCTGCTGTGTTAGCAGGGAGCAAGGCTCTGTGGACACGGGCCCTGCTGGGCCCGGCATGGGAGGGAATCTCTTGGTCTGTCAGTTGCTAAGACCTTGGGGAAAGTGCAATATTTGGGCAGGAGTGAACCGTTTTTCCAGGTACAGTCTGTCATGGCTTCCTTTGACTAGGAAAGGGATATCCCCCGACATCTTGCACTTCCCAGGTGAAGCGACACCCCACCCTGCTTCAGCTCACCCTCCATGGGCTGCACCCACTGTCCAACCAGTCCCATTGAGATGAACCAGGAACCTCAGTTGGAAATGCAAAAATCACCCGTCTTCTGTGTCAATCTCGCTGGCAACTGCAGACCAGAGCTGTTCCTATTTAGCCATCTTGGAAGCCAGATCCCATTTTCACTTTTTATTATCCATGTGTTTGCCTAATTTGTTTTCACTCTCTGGGTTTCGCTAGTGAATGCTATCTTATCAGTACTTTGTTAGAGAGCCATGAAATTACACTTATGATCAGTAGAAGTCTGGTCTAGTTTCTGATTCAAAGAGGTTCATGACAAGAACGGCATCCATGACATGTGTGTTGAGCGTGGAAATCCTGGATCATCACGAAATTACAAAACACAGAGCAGGGAAGCCACAATGTTTGGAGCTGTCAAGTAATTATTTGTTCTTTTTCTACACCCTGTCCATAATCATTCAGCCCTCGCTTCTGCCTGGTTTCATGTTGCATCCCCTTTTTTTTTTTTTTTTAATTAGCTCCCAAGCAGTGGGATTCGATGGAAATGTGAACCATTTTTCCTCTTTTCTGGCTCCAGGTCCTACCTCTTCCTGCAGGAAGCCCACGTAAGCCGGGATGAGGAGGCAAGACAAAAGAGCAGAGTAGGCAAGTTTGACACAATTAACACCTTGGTCATGCCTCCAAATGTGGTGGGTCTTTCAGGGAAGGAGAACCAAAATGTACCGGAGAAAAATGACAGGCGACAAAAGGGAAAGTCAGCCAAATCTAAATGCAGAATTAGAGGCTGGAAATTCCTGTTGTCAACAAGAGATTCTGACAATTTCATCTCCTCTAACTTAAGAAAATCATTGAAAAGCCTTCCTTTATGTTTAGTTGCAAAGCAAAATCAAGACACACATTTTAAGTACCTAAAGAAATTATGAGAAAGTAGGCAGCAGGCTCAGATTCTAGCCCTGAGAAATAATCTGGTGTTTGGGAAAGAAAAGCAGAAGTAAAGTGCCTGATTGTCGGGCAACATAATACTCTGTACATTTAATAATACTGAGTCACCCCAACCCCAGACTATCCTGTGATTTCATTTTAATGTAGAAAGCAAATACAACACAGTTAAAATGAAAAAATCAACTGGGATAACTTGCAGAAAATATAATTAAGTTAAAAATTATGTCCTGAATATAGACAGAACTCAATCAATAGGAAATACACCCCAATAGAAAATGGTCTGGTGGTAACATGTACACACAATATACACATGGCCAAAGCGCATGCAAAAGTGCTCACCTTATAATCCAATAAATGCAAGTAGAAACAGCTAATTCTAGTTTTTACCCAACAAGTTTTCTGGGGTAGGAATGTTATGAATTTGTGTTAAGAACGCCATGAATTATCATCAGGGATGGGAACTGACTGCAAGTGTTTACAGTGGGTTGCAAAAAGCAATTTAGCAGGCCATATGTGAGGATCTATCCTAAAAAAATGACCAGATATGGATGGGGACTTACAGTGTTTAAAACAGAGGAAAATTACAAACAACCTATATTTCCAATAAGGGATATGGTTAGGCTGGGCGTGGTGGCTCACACCTGTAATCCCAGCACTTTGGGAGGCCAACGCGGGTGCATTGCTTAAGCCCAGGGGTCGAAGACCAGACTGGGCAACTTGGCAAAACCCTGTCTCTACAAACAAACAAAAAGGTAGCCAGGTGTGGTGGCACACGTGTAGTCCCAGCTACTTGGGAGGCTGAAGTGGGAGGCTTGCTTGAGCCCAGGAGGCAGATGTTGCAGTGAGCTGAGATCATGCCACTGTATTCCAGCCTAAGTGATAGAGCAACACTCTACCTCAAAAAAAGGGGGGGATATGCTTAAATTACGGTACACCCCCCAAAATATTTCACAGCTATTATACGAGATGCACTTGAAAATATCTTAATGTGAAAATGTTTATGATATTTGAGGCAAAAAGAATGACAAAAGTATTTCTTGGGTGCTTTCCACGTCCCAGGACTGTTTTATTCTCTTTACATGTGTTTCTCATTCATCTCTTAAAAGAACCTCATGAGGTAGGTACTATTATTAATATTACTATTATTAATATCCTCACTTTACATATGATGAAGTGGAAACAAGATGGTTATCTTACCCAGGGTTACAGTCTAAGAAGTTCCATTCCAGGCTTGGTGCTGTTAAAAATTTTACCATGTTACCTGATGGCTATCTGTCTCTGTCTGCCTGTGTGTCTGTCTACCTATTTATCAGTTATTTTCCTTCAAGTGAAGAGTTTGTCAAAAGGAGTCCTTATAATAGGTGTGGCCAGGAGGTAAGAAAGCAATAAGAGGCCGTGCAGTACTCAAGGCCCAAAGAGGAGACAAAAATCAAATTAGGAAGGAGAAAGTCTTCTGAGGGGTCCTCTTGTCTAATTATCTGTCTGTCCATCATCCATCTACACATCAGTCTTTCAATTCACCTAGCCTTGCAGCCTCTGTATGACAGGATGAGGCAAAAAGATAGCAGATAACACGCCATAAAGTGAATTGTGAGATGCATACCCTAGGGGACTTGTATCCTCGGGTAGTTAGCTGAGATGTGGTTATGGAAAGCTACACAAGCCCTTAACACTAATCCCCCACAATGAGGTAGAAGAGCACGCATAAGGGGCTTTCTGACTTCGAGACCACCCTCTTCTCTGGTGTGGGAGGGCTGTGGGCCCCCTCAGGCCTGAGTCACTCAAAGAGCGGCATCAGACTCCTGGTGGGCAGTGAGGGCAGGGCTGGCCAGCGGCTCTGGCAGGGGAGTGGAAGAGATGGGTGCAGCTGTGGGTTCAACCGGCTCACCCACCATCTGTGCAGGCTGAGAATGGCTGTGTCCTCTCCATGAAAGAACTGGCATGTGGGAGAGCCCAGACTCTGCCCTGCAAGACCCCCCTGGAAAGGTGGTCAGCCACAGCAGCCCTGGGAGGTAGCCTGCTGGGCAAGCAGCACATGACCGCTGAAAAGGGTCTTTCACCAAGCCTGGGGATGCATGTTCGGACAGTCGCAAAGGGGGCCTGAACACCACCACCGGGAGACAGGGTCCGCCTGCCCCCAGAGCCTGCAGCCATAAAATAAGAACTGTCCAGCCACTTACCTCCTTCTCTCCCTCCCAGAGGGGTCAGGCCACACCTGGTGAGCTGCGGGAGGAGGCAGAGGCAGGGAAGAGCCCAGGCCTAGTTCTCTGTAGCAAGATACCAAGCTGGAGGGGAAACAGCTCTACTTTAAACCAAGTTCAGAGTTTTGATATTATCTGGGATTGGATACTCTAAGCATCAGACTGATGACATTGCTGGGTAGTTACAGTGACAACAAGACTTGGTGTCATCCAAGAGTTTCCAGCAAGGTCATGCTGATTGCTCAAATGCTCACTCAGGAACTGGGGAAGAACCAGCCACTGGACACCTTCAGACACAGAACAGGAAGATGAAGTCACCATGTGGTTACTTCTCCAGCTCCTGCCGGTCCCATATGTGTGCATGAGTGAGTGTGCACGTCTGCAAATGAACTACACACACGTGCCTATATCTCTGGACAGCGAAGTGATAGCCGGCACTCATTTTCTTCTTTTTACATGTTTTCCTCTAATTTCCACATTACCTACAAAGGGGATGTAGTCCTTTTATAATCAGAAAATCATCAGTAAATGTTATTTCAAAAGAGGAAGTCAGCCTTCTGGAAATTCCCTAATCCATGTAAAATATCACTTGTACCAGGAATGAGTCTTACCCATCATATGCCCAGTACAGTCACAAAGAGCAAGAAACATTCCAACATCTGCACAGGAACTTGGCGAGAAACTGACTCCATTCCCAGGGGAGGAGGGAGGAAGTGAGAATTGCGGATTTTGTTGTTTCTCTTGTAAACACGCTTTGGGATCATATCCTTTTCCTTTCCCCTCCCTTCTCCATTTCGTCACAAATTCAGCAGCACGGAGACCCTTCCCAATACCAGCTCAACTGATGTGGCCCATTCTTCAGGCAAATTTCCAACAAGAGCTGAAAGTTAGTAACTTGGCATCTTGCGGGAATTTTAAAGGAATCCTAGAGTATTGAGATAAAAAATGCCGTCTAGCTGCATGTAGTCACACACTGGAGTCTCTTTAACTGTTTTTCTAATGCTTTGCAGTGGAATTACCATGAAGGTGAAACAGCCTTATAAAAAGATCTTTAAAAGATCGTGAAAAGAGTTTTTGCTATGTTAGAAAAGGAGGTAGGAATCCCATGGAGCCAAAACACATCAAGTCAAAGTCACCCACTTCCTCTGATAAGGGTGGTAGATGGCCGGATGGGAAAAGGCTGCAGGGCCAGGATACCCAGCACTCAGCTCAGCCTTGGATGACGTTTCCCAGTATTCAAAGTGATGAAATGGCAAAATATGAGCTGGATGATAGCAGTTGGGGGATTTCCCAGCTACTGGGAAAACCTTAGAGTTACCTAGCAAGATGACTTGATAAAAGACACACTTTTCAAACACAGCCGCTTCAGCAGATTGGGAAGACTGGATGAACCACCTGTGATTCAAGATCATGGTGAGAAATAGAACTGCAGATCAAAACTGAATAGGTGGCCGGGCACAGTGGCTCACACCTGTAATCCCAGCACTTAGGGAGGCTGAGGTGGGCAGATCACGAGGTCAGGAGATCGAGACCATCCTGGCCAACACAGTGAAACCCAGTCTCTACTAAAAAAAATACAAAAAATTAGCTGGGCATGGTGGTGCACACCTGTTGTCCCAGCTACTTGGGAGGCTGAGGCAGGGGAATCGCTTGAACCTGGGAGGCAGAGGTTGCAGTGAGCCAAGATTGTGCCGCTGCACTCCACTCCAGCCTGGCGACAGAGCAAGACTCTCTCAAAAAAACAAACAAACAACACAAAAAAAATGAAGAGGTAAAATACAATAGGAATAAGAGAATAGCTACTCTTGGGTTCAAATAGTTCATTACATGATGATAACTGATAACAACAACATTTTGTATTTATATAGACTGTTAATATTTTACAGTTTACAAGACTGTTTTGGGAGGCTTACCTTAATTTCAACTCTTTAGAAAAAAATACTTAAGGGTTGATTCTGTTGACTACAAGTTTAAAGTGAACAGATACAGAAAAATAAAAGCCAACAGTAGCCAAATAAAGGTAAGCGTTCTTGTCCTTTGAGCACATCTGAGGCAGTGGGTTACACCCTTGGGGCCACCTTTAAGAGAAACATCAATAATTGAAGTCATAATGAAACAGGTGGGCAGAGAGGTGAAGGGAAGACAGGGAGAGGTGAACAGTTGTTTCCAATATGTAAGCAGCCTCCATATTAGAAGATTCTGTGATTATCAGAAGTGTAGAACTTCGACAAATGACCAGAAGTTTCAAAGATGAAGACTGTGTTTGGGAGAATGGATCTAATCATTTCGATGTTTTGCAAGCAAAATAGAAATCCACAGGATTGCTGAGGGGAGGGTAATGGTTTGGCCACATCCCTTGATGTCAGTCAGCCATGCGCCCCCTAATGCTGCAAGTTCACTCCTGGACATACAGATGCAAGAAGCAGGAGGCTCACTTGAACCTGGGAGGTGGAGGTTGCAGTGAGCCGAGATCGCACCACTGCTCCAGCCTGGGCAACAAGAGGGAAATTCTGTCTTAGAAAAAGAAACCAAAGATCTTAACCTCCAGAGGAGATCTTTTAAGAGCCAATGAGTTCTCTCAGCACAACTCAATTGTGAGAAACATCAGTTGTCCGATATCACAAAGTGGCTCTTAGCTTGTGTGGTGCCAATGTGTCTCTCAGAACTTGGCATTTCTCTGCAGGGAATACTACCCCAGCAAACCTGGCTCCCTGAGGAGTGCTTGGAGCTGCCATAATTACATTCCCTTAGGTGCTACCCATTCCTCATCCTTCCTGGCCCCTCACTATGAAGTGTGGACAAAGGGAAGTGGCTAACAGGACAGCTCTTCAATTAGCTGAAGGATGTTGACCAGCTGGTGGGAAGGAAGCCAAAGATACCCACTGAAAATCCATTAGACCCAAATACATTGCAACACTTCCTCCATTAACTTGCTTCCCTTTTTTGCACTCAGTGAAGAGAGCGTTCTTAATCTTCAACAACTTACCTTCCCAAAGGTGGCCGGGTTGACTTGGTTCTCAGTGTTTTGCCCACAGGTCTCCACGTAAATCTCATACATGAGACAGCGAGGGACACTGCACCCTTCGCAAATGCAGAAGTTGTCGACCAACCTGGAGGAGAGGAGGACAAGGAAGAGGAAACTGCCATTTGTTTTTCTAGAGCAAAATATTTTGTCAAAATCAATGGTCAAGATGTGTGTGAGGTTCCAATACATGAAACGTCTAATTCATTGGATGAATCCCTGCGCAGGCTCACAACCAGCATCACGAATGTACCCGTTTGTCCTGAGGCCAGTGTTAAGTATTTTGACGGTGGCTTTTAGAACATCAAAAGCCCATAAAATGTTTCTGTTTTTGTTTGTTTCCTGGCAGGTTGGCATGCTAACAGTTCAGTGAGGACTTCAGTAGACACTGTTTCATAGACCTTTCTAAAGGTTACAGCCAAGAGCTACATAACTACAAAGTGGAGAATTATTTATTCTACTTTACGAATAAGACACAAAACAATACCCAGGGAAAGCCTATCACCCTGCAGGTGACCGCAGGAGCCAGCCTGGCTTCCCAGGCCCCATTTTCACATCCTTCCCTCTCTGATTCCTGTTCCTCTGAAGAAGTTGCTTGCATGGTTCTTAAACCCCTGTGGTTTAGGGCAGGCCATTATGTTTGGATTCTTTGAATTGCAATGAGGTGTAAAATGCAAGACACGAAGAGACACCGAGAGAGACAGAGTGCTTTTGCTCTGCTTTCTCCCCTACTGGGTACAGAGCCAAAGCAGCACAGAGCGAATGCAGCAGTGCCTGTGACCTCTGCTCAAAGTGATACCTTCAACTACATCAGTGTTCCTGGTCTGGGGGCAGAGTGTATTCCTTACCAATAAGGGGCTCTGGCTGAGGTTCACAGACCACCCCCGGCCCCTGGGGACAGCCAGGTGCCTGTTCCAGCAGCAGTATGTCGGTGTGGGGGTGAGTGGCGAAGGTGGCCTGGGTCACAAAGTGTCCGTAGTGACATCCAGCTACAACCTTCCTTTCCCGGTGGGATGGACCGTCGTTCTTTAAAAAAAAAATCCACAAAGCAAGCCAGTATAACTCTTAAACAAAGAGGAATATTTATTTAGCAGAGACTTTACAGACAATACATGCCCTTGGCATTTGTTTTTCTAGAGCAAAATATAGGTACTTTGCTTTAGATGGGTATATGGGTGGTATACAGCTTATCTTCTGGAATGAGGCACACTGGGGCCAAATTTACTCTCCTTGGGAACTAAAGGATATAGTCACAATTGTTAACCCCACTGGCTTTTCAGAAAAAAAGACACATGAACATAACGAATGGGGGAATCTCTGACCCTGCAACGTTTTCTTGGGGTAATAAATTACCCCAGGCCCAGGGGCCTCAAACAACAGAAATGGATTCTCACAGTTCTGGAAGTTGGAAGCCTAAAAATCCAAGTGCCAAGCAAGGTCGGTTCCTTCCAGAGGCTCTGAGGGAGACTTGCTAGATATTTTTCTCCTTGTTTCTGGTGATTGCCGGAAATCCTCGGTGTTCCTCAGCTTCACTCCAGTTCCTGCCTGTGTCTTACATGGCCTTCTCCCTGTGTGTCCGTTATCTCTGCGAATTTTATTGCTTTTCTTTTTTGTATTCTTTTAGTAGAGACAGGTTTTGCCGTGTTGGCCAGGCTGGTCTTGAACTGGGCTCAAGCGATCCACCCACCTTAGCCTCCCAAAGTGCGGGGATTACAGGCGTGAGTCACCGCACATGGCTAGTATCTCTGTGAATTTTCTTATCAAGATAACAGTGATTGGATTTAGAGCCCATCCTAATTCAGGATGACTTCCATTTAACTAATTACATCTACAAAGATCCTGTTTCCAAATAAGGTTACGCTCTGAGGTTCCGGGTGGACATGAGTTTTTTGGGGGGATGTTATCCAACCCAGCACAGGCACCAAGGAAGTAGATTTTTTCTGGGATGCTTCCCTAAATCAATGTGGGAACATGACACTTCAGATACTTCACAATGGTTTAAATGCAACTGCTACTGCACCAATTATTTGGCTCAAAGTTGAGTACAGGGTGATATCCATTGGTGGGATGGTGGGATGGTGGGGTGGGGGAGTGGCAGATTCATATATAGTCCGCATACAGATATATACACACACACATATACATATACACACATATATACATATACACATAAATATATTATATATATATAAAGAGAGAGAGAGAGAGACACCCTCTGGAATACAGTGGTGCAATCATAGCTCATTGCATCCTCAAACTCCTGGGCTCAAGGGATCCTCCTACCTTAGCTTCCTGAGTAGCTAGGACTACAGGCGTGTGACCATGTCCAGATACTTTAAAAAAAAAAAAAAAAAAAAAAATGTGTAGAGACAGGGTCTATGTTGCCCAAGCTAGTGTTGACCTCCTGTTGTTGAGCAATGCTCCCACTTTGGCCTTCCAAAGTACTGGGATTACAGGCACAAGCCACTGCACCTGGCTTATATTTCTTTTGTTAAGATACTACTTGTTGATATATGAAAAACTCAATATTGGAAGTATCCCAGAAAACTGTTGGCTAAATCCGGGAAACTGCAGCAAAATGTGATGTGCATTGAATTCAAACTCACTTGTTTATTCATAGTTACTCCAGATTTAGTTATGGAACGCTCTCCTTAAAAAAGAAGTGTAAAAAATACAAACTCCTTAAAATGAACTCCAGTTTTCCATGTTTGCTGATTGTTCTTTCCTGTGACAGACGCTCATTTCTTCTAAGTCTCTATGAATTGCTGTCCTCCAATTTCAAAATACTACCGAGCCTGCCTGTTGCCTAAGTGGAGTAGGAAGGCCAAATAATACTCTTAATAGGAATGATAGTAAAGGTCTGTGGCCAAGAGTCCTTTCTATACCACACATGTAAAGAAAGGGCTACCTTTAGATGTGAGATCTGTGTGGCTGCCTTGGTCCTGGCAGTTCCAAGAGATTCTTCTGGTCTCTGACCATGTGTCTGTAGTCATTTGCCCAACATTCTAAGCCAAATCACAGAGACCAATCAATGGCAGCCAGTCAGCATACAGTAACTGGACAAGCAGAAAGTTTGAAAGTGGACTTTGTCACCCAGTAGTTGCCTCAGCCTTCAGCGTCCACACACATGGGAAATTATGATCATGACTCTTACCCCGGGCTTTGAACCTCAAAGACCCGGGTTTTCATTCTGACTCTGAGACATCTGAGAGTTTTTGTGATTAGAAAACAAGCACATGACATGCCTACTACCCTGGCTTGCACATAGAAGCTCTTATCATTTTTATGTCTACTATCAAAATCTGGAATGGAAGCAAGAAAGATGCTGACGTTGGCAGAGTGGCTGCACAGAATACCTGCTGTAGGTGAGCCTGACTTCCAACCACCTGGGGCTCCAAGGATACACTGAAAGGGGACTGGCAGAACTGCTGGCAGGTGACATTGATTAAGGGTTTTAAACTCTACTACCAAAATGGCCTTTGGTGATACACCTGGGAATAAAGCCTGCTTGATAAAGATCACTAGATTCCTTGCTTACCTGCATAATAACACTATTTTCCTGGTCTTGCCATCAGACAGGGTGGATTAAGATCTTGAGACCATTCATGATGTTCTCCTCACTTTGAGTGATGAACAATCTGATGATTACTGACTTCACAGCACAAATACTTAGCCAGTGGTTCACACATTTTGAGTACTCTTTAAAGAAAAATGTCACGAGCAACTGGACACAGTGGCTCACGCCTGTAATCCCAGCACCTTGGGAGGCTGAGATGGGCAGATCACCTGAGGTCAGGAGTTCAAGGCCAGTCTGGCCAACATGGCAAAACCCCATCTTCGCTAAAAATAGAAAAATTAGCTGAGCGCAGTGGTGTGTGCCTGTAATCCCAGTTACTCGGGAGACTGAGGTAGGAGAATTGCTTGAACCCAGGAGGTGGAGGTTGCAGTGAGCTGAGATAGTGCCACTCTACTCCAGCCTGGGAGACACAGCGAGACTCCATCTCAAAAAAAAAAAAAAAAAGAAAATCTCGTGAGCCCCCCAAACTAGGAACTAGAGTCCCTTTTGGTTCCAGCTGATCAAAAGCTACCATGAATTCTGCACCTTTCCAAATACATTTGTATTTCTAAAATTTCAACAGAGTCTGCAGAAATTTGTAAAAGTCTATGTCGGAAATAGTTATGTAGTCTACAGCCAGGGCTCAGCATACATTGGGATTAGATAATGCTTAAGTTTTGCCTGGTCTGAAGCCAGGGGTCAGACCTGCTAGGTCTGCACCCCAGCAAGGAAGTCAGATCACTATTCTTCATTTCTTTGTGCTCCCCAGAGCTTTAACCCCAGCTCTCCCCGTTTCTGCAGTCTTTCCTGTCCATGAAACAGAAACCTTCTATTACCTCTGGCCCCCGAGACTTGACCAAGCTCTCCTGGGACCTTTCTCCTGGGAGAATTTATCCAGTGTGGATGACAATGGCACTGATGTCTCTAAGACATGCTGAGGACCTAACAAGTGACTGATTAGAAGACAAGACAACGAAGTAATGTGGAAAATGGCAGGTTTCCTCCACAGGACAATAGCTGGGCCCCTCCCTGGTCTTTCACTCAGATGCTAAGAGTTGTCTCCAGGCACTCAGGCCCCTCGCCCTGCACTACCCACCACTGCTCCTCCAGCACTGGTAACATCTTCCAGGCTTTAGAATACCAGAGGCTGTTCTTGATGTTGATGTTAAAACCACTAGTGCCAACCATCTGTTTTGGGTGTTTTTTTTTGTTGTTGGAGATGGAGTTTCACTCTTGTTGCCCACACTGGAGCGGAATGGCGTAATCCTGGTTCACTACAACCTTCAGGTCCCAGGTTCAAGTGATTCTCCTGCCTCAGCCTTAGAGTAGCTGGGATTTACAGGTGCCTGCCATCACACCCAGCTAATTTTTCTATTTTTAGTGGAGAGAGGTTTCCGCCATGTTAGCCAGGCTGGTCTCAAACTCCTGAGCTCAAGTGACCCACCTGCCTCAGCCTCCCAAAGTGCTGGGATTACTGGCCTGAGCCACCACAGCTGGCCTCAACGATCTGTTAAACATACTACCTCATCAACTGGAGTCTAAAGAACAGCCCTCCCCAATGAAACGGTGACCCCTCCCTTATTTTCATTGCCTCCACCTCCCCAACCTTGAAGAGGGGCCTATAGGGATAATAACTTGTAACATGGGACTTGAATAAGTCACACTCTGCTAAAACGGTCTACACCAGGAGTGTCCAATCTTTTCTACCCTGGGCTACACTGGAAGAACTGTCTTGGGTCACATATAAAAAACACTAATGATAGCTGATAAGCCAAAACAAACAAGTCTCAGGGTTTTAAGAAAGTTTATGAAGGCCCAGCATGGTTGCTCACACCTGTAATCCCAGCACTTTGGGAGGCCGAGGCAGGCAGATCACTTGAGGTCAGGACTTCCAGACCAGCCTGGCTAACATGGTGAAACCTTGTCTTTAACAAAAATACAAAAATTAGCAGGGCATGATGGCACAGGCCTGTAATCCCAGCTACTACGGAAGGATAAGGCAGGAGAATCACTTGAACTCAGGAGGAGGAGGTCACAGTGAACCAAGATCATGCCACTGCACTCCAGACTGGCCAACGGAGCAAGACTCCATCACACACAAAAAAAAAACGAAAAGAAAGTTTATAAATTTGTGTTGGGCCTTATGCGGCCCTTAGGCTGAGGGTTGGACAAGCTTGGTCTAGACCATCATAGGCCCCCTGGTTACCATTTGAAGTGAGTTCACAAACGGTCTTAGGAGGATGTTCAGGTATTTTTAAAAATCAGTCTCATCATTCTTTCAAGTTTCTGGAGCATAATTTAAACCCTGGAATCTCTAATTTACTAAATGGCTACCGGAAGTCATTGAAAGGCATCCTGAGTCCTTTCTTCTAAGAAGAACGATGCATGAGGGCCTGGGGTCAGTAAGTGTAGCAGAAACCCAGCCCAGCTGTGTAACCCTGAAAAACGCTGTGTGCTTCAGTGTTCATTCGTTCTTTTTTTTTAAATCTCATTGAAGATAAGACAAATCAAAAATGTTCTTTTGGAGGAAAATGGTAACTGTTTAGGCCTGCCAGGGTTATAATCACAAACACACCCTTCTTTTTGTTTCACTCACATGACTTTCAAAAGTCTTCCCTGAGAAATATGCGTTGAAACTTAAAAACAGAAAAATGTACTGTTACATAACAGCTACTCACCTTGTAAAACTAAAGGTCCTAGAACTGGTTTCAATTATTTTCCTATTTAAGATCTGCAAACTCAGTCCCAAGGGCTAAGGATGTTTTTCTTTCCCTTTTTCCCTGCTTCGACTTAAATAGCTAGAAGTGAATTTCACAATGTGGAATGCAATGTGGAAAGCTAAAAACTCCTTAGCTTTAACTGAGGAAACATCTCATCCTGGATCTAGGGAGAGAAAGCTTTTCCTCCTCTGGCCAATGCCCAGGCGCTTTTGGATGTACAGGAAAGTACGGTCCAACCAATGGGTCCCCGCGGGGCAGACCGAATGGCTTTCCGCGGGAAGGGTGACAACGGGGAACCCACAGATGGGAAGCCCGACCCCATTGCCGACTCGGACCCGGGGCTTTTACGCGTGTGCGTGCATGGGAGGTCCCTCCGCGCTGGGCCTGGGGCCGCTCCTAACACCCGGCTTTCACCTGGCGTCCCGAGGGCAGCCGTAACGGGAACCACGCTTCCCCTCCCCGGCCCCACCTCCTCCATCCGAGCGTCCCAGGGACCTGGCGGCTCACCACCGGATGACGCCGCTGTGCGGGCCCCGCCTGTCCCCGAGGCTCGACGGCGAGGCCGGCACCCCCTCGGCCATGGCTCGGTCCCGGGCCTGCAGCACCGAGGCTGGCAGCGAGCGGCGGCCGTGAGCGGCGCTAGGTTGCACCGGTCCTGCCACCGCCGCTCCTCGGTGTTTACTTTAGAAAAGGGCGCGCGGGGCGCGGGGCGGAAACCCAGTCCTCCAGGCCCGAGCCCGGGTGCGCGAGGCCGTGCGGCGAGCCCGGCAGGCCACAGCACCCCAACCCCCTCGCCCCACAGAGAATGAGCGAACCCCGCCCTGCATCCTGCGGTGTGGGCTGGAGCCGTCTCCCGCTCGCATCCAGCGCCCGTCCCACCTCCGAACCAACCGATCAAACAGGCACGCGAACAACAAGCACCAACTTACTTACACCTTTTCCAATCTGGTCGCGGTGTTGAGTTCGTGGGGGTCCTTGACTGACTTGCGCATTGGAGTTCTCAGGCAGTTTTCAAAAATACTGATACCTGGCTCCCGCTCCCCACCCCAGCCCCAAGAGGTTCTGATGAATTGGTCTGGGCGAGGGCAGGCTGGGCCAACCTGCTTTTTCAGGCTCCCTGGGTGATGCTAACGTGCCCGCCGTTGCCACAAACCACTGGACCTAGGAGTTTTGAAAAATCTCCGAGCTCAGAATTTCTGACGGGTGCATGGGGACTTCCAGGAGGCTGGTCCCAGGTGACTCCAGTGTGCCGCTCCAGGTGAGCAGTGCCACCTCAACGTGAGTCCCCATATCTGCAGCCAGACCCTGCAAGTCCTTGCCCTCAAGAGCCATTTATGTCAGTGTCATTGCTGTGTAACATGGAGCTGCTGGCCCTCTCCAAACTCATCTCCTTTTTGGGGAACTGTGTGGTTATTGTATTAAGTGGCATTCACTTGCAAGGCTGTGGCGTAGTCAGAGCTCAGTCATGCAGCCTTTACTGTGGCTGCTAACTGCTTCAGAGTCTCTGGGTAAGGATTTCTCAATCTAGATCAAAAACACATTTGCCGACTTAGCAACAACAAAAACCAAACCGCCCAGTTTACAAATGGGCAAAGGACTTGGATAGATATTTCTCCAAAGAAGATACATAAATGCCTACTAAGCACATGAAAAGATGCTCAACATCATTAATTATTAGGAAACGCAAATAAAAACCATACCCAAGAGGATGGCTATTATTTAAAACATAGAAACTAACGAGTGTTGGTGAGGATGTAGAGAAATTGGAACCCTTGTTCACTGCTCGTGGGAATTTAAAGTGGTGCAGCTGGCCCAGGGCAGTGGCCCACGCCTGTAATCCCCACACTTTGGGAGGCCGGGGCGGTCAGATAACCTGAGGTCTGGAGTTCGAGACCAGCCTGGACAACACGGTGAAACCCCGTCTCCACTAAAAATACAAAAAAAAAAAAAAAAAAAAAAAAAAAAAAAAAAAAAAAAAAAAAAAAAAAAAAAAAGCCGGACATGGTGGCAGGTGCCTGTAATCCCAGCTGCTTGGGAGACTGAGGCACAAGAATCGCTTGAACCTGGGAGGCAGAGATTGCAGTGAGCCAAGATTGCGCCACTGCACTCCAGCCTGGGCGACAAGGTGAGACGCCATCTCAAAAATATATATATAATATTAAAGTGGTGCAGCTGCTAGGGAAAAGAGTATGGCCGTTCCTCAAAAATTAAACATAGAATTACCTTATGATTAGCCAGTCCCACTTCTGAGTGTATACCCGAAAAGAATTGAAAGCAGGAATGAAAACAAGTATGTACAGCAATACTCATAGCAGCATTATTCACAATAGCCGAAAGGTAGAAGTAACCCAAGTGTCTACGGGCAGACGAATGGATAAACAAAATGTGGTACGTATACATACACTAGAACATTATTTACCCTTAGAAAGGAATGAAATTCGGATACATGCTACAACACGGATACACTGAAAACATACTAACAAATAAAGCGCACAGAAAAGCATGATTCCACTTACATGAGGTCTCTAGAAGTCAAATTCATAGAGACAAAGTAGAATGGGGGTTGCCAGGAGCTGGGGGGTTAGTGTTTTAATGGGGGCAGAGTTTCAGTTTGGGAAGATGGAAAGTTCTGGAAATAGATGCTGATGGTTGCAAAACAATGCGAATGTACTTAATACCACACCACTGAATTGTGTACTTACTGTTAAAATGGTAAATTTTATGTTATATGTATTTTACTGCAGTTTTTTAAAAAGTCTGTCCCCAAAACATACGCACACACAACACACACGTTTGAGAAGTACTTCTGGAAGCAGGAAAGAGATCGATTCAACAAAGGAAACAACTGCCGACTGCCTCCCACGTGCCAGCCCTGGAAGGTAGCTGCTGGGGCCCACCAGAGATCTCCAGGGCCAGCATCCTCCCTTCCACGGGAACACCATCACCAGGGTGAAGCTCCAACGTCAGTTCCAGAGAGCGAGCAGGACATTCAGAACCTGGACCCTGAAGTTCAACCAGGTCACTGGAGCTGACCCGGGATGGCATCTGACACTCCTTTGGGGCACTGCCTCATGAATCAGCCTAGTCCTGAAGCCTGGGGCATTTGGAGCGTAGGGGTGGGATAGTAGTGAGTGGGAATGATGTAATCAACAAGTGAATGGGGCCACTGTTAGCCCTATTTATCTTCTCAGCTGAGTTTCCTTGTTCAGGGCTGGCTGCTTTAAAATGCCACCCAGTAGAGGACAGTTGACTCCATATCATCCTCTCTCAAGCCAGGGGCTGGGGGTAACCTCACCTGGTGCCTTAAGAGCATCCATATCAGGATGGGAGGCCAACTATGTGAACAGCAAGAGTTGGGAGACTGCTGAATGACAACCACGACGAAGACCCCACAGGAAAAAAAGATGAAGCGATGAGGTGAGGCGATATGGCAGGGCTCTCCAAGGCCTCACTCTGCAGGTCAGCCCGTCTCTACAAGAGGTAACACATCCCTTTGGACTGGGAGGGGGAGCCCTGTGAGGTTCCTTCATCTGATTTGCTTTGCCCTGAGTGCTAAGTCCTGTCCTCCTGCAGTGGGACAGGCAGCTCCTTCTCAGTGGCTGGGGGAAATATGGTTCCTTCCCCTTCTCATACTGGTCCTGCAGCAGCTCCTTCCACCCAGGAAACTTCCCAAGATGCCTGCTCATGTCCACAGACTGGAAATAACCAAGGGAAGAGCCTGCTGTTATTTAGGACCTTATTATGTCACTGCTGGTACCATAATATTTGCACATTTACTGAGCATCAACCAGTACCAGGCACTGGAACAGACCTTGGAAATACAATGGGGACACCATGATCATCTGGTTGACCAGTGGTCTCTTTGCTAGCTATTGCATTGAATGTTAAATGCTATGAGAAGCAAACATCATCTTACCTCGGCTCAGAGCTCTTGAGGCTTGATTAGAAGACTCTAGAAATGAGGCCATGTGGTCAATTTTACACCCTCCACCCAAAGAGCCTATTAATTTCATCTATTACAGGTGACAGCTGGTGTCCCTAGTTTGACCAGCCATCTTATAGATCACTCTGAGTAGTTTCATGCTAATACAGTGACACTCTCAGAAGATTTATTCCCATTGTATGTCTTCCTAATGTGCAAAGGACATTTACCTCTGCACACAACTCCATTACTAGCAGCATAATTAAGGCTTTCAGTTGAGTTGACCACATAGCCACATAATTCGCTCAGTAGAAATTAGGTATAAAATCCATTTTCTTTTCAAAGAATGTTTAACTGGAAGTGACATCACAAAAAACTTCATTCTATGGTGTTCACTGAGGAGACTGCTAGACCCATGTATGTGCTGTCTTGTACCTGAAAATCTAGTCTCTATCTCCAGGTTGAGCATCTTTGCTCTAATATCTAAACCAGGACAAGGAAAATAAATTTTAAGGTTTATATCAAGTAGAATTCCAGTTTTATGTCACGTTATATACACAAAGCTAGAGAACCACATCTCTTTTATCTAAACAGTAACTTCTTTTACCTACTTCCATCTAATTGGTTTCTAGCTTATCTAATTAGTCTCATTTCACCTTCTAAAAGGGCACCAGCTGTGCCTTCTCCTTGCACAAAACCATCTCTGATCTAGAGTGCTTAATTTCATTCAATTCTTGCAATTATTCACTTTCTGTGGATGTACCCAGGTGTCTTCAGGCAATAGATGTATTTTTAAATAAAGCTAATGAGCATAGTGGATTTGGTCCAGAATGCACAATGTAGCTGCATCTGCACAGACACAGTATTACAGAGAACAGACAACTGCATGTTCCATTTAGCCTGGAAGAGACTCCTTAAGATCCCTGGACTCTAAACCAGTAAGCTATGGAGACTTTCAAACTATACTAGAGCAAAACAGTCTCATTGGAGAGATTCCAAATCACTATCATATGTTGCAATTTTCCTTGGTCTACGCTCACCTTTTGAGTATCTGGCTTTTACCCCAGTTGAAATCAATGGGAACATTGCATTCAGGACAATGTATGTAATGAGAAAACCTAACTCCAAATATAAAACACTTCTCTGTCATTTCTTTATCTAAAATCCATGATTAAGAGGACCATGACGATATCCCATTGCTGTGTTTTTTTCCCCAATGCAGTTTTCCTGTTTCCCTTTTTGCAGAGAGATGCTGGCCACATAAGGTATAACAAATAGCATTATCTGCAGAGGAACTCTGAGAATGTGTGGAATGAAATGAAACAGCCTTCACTCGTCACAGAATGCTTGTAAATTGTAATTTGCAAAGTAATGCATTTGAATTCTTTTGTTGCATTAAAAGTGGGATTTTCTGGAAGTCTCATGGAAAACCAAGCAAAACTAAATGAAAAGTGGTTTCCTTTTCTGCAGATGATTAGTAGTACTTTAATAAGTCATCTTATTAAAGCCATCATGTAAGACAGACACTTTTCCAAATCATAACTATGAGCAAAATTATAAATCTTACCCCAATTTACTAAATAATTTTCCAAAAGAATGAGAAAAGGCACACTAAGTCAATTACTTTGGATTTGTGTAAATACTATTTTAAAGCTTTTTACAAGCATGAAATAATTATTTTTCAAAAGCAGTTTAAAACGATAGCATTGGTTAATTTTGGGTAAGATAAACCTTCATTTGTCCTCATGGTTCATATTATTCTTTGGTAAAAACGTACTAGAACAGCTGCTCGCTCCCTGCTGTTCTGCATGGAATGATTTCCTGGTGCTATCCCCACCATGAAATGAATTTCACTACAGCATCTCCAGACAGAGTACATGTTTGACACATCTTTCTAAAGGACAGCAGACTGCCTTTCAATGGGTCACGTGACCTCCTTCTGCTAATTACCCATTGGAATTCCCCAGCAGAGGGGAAGCAAGAAAGATGCTTTACAAAGAGCATCTGCCTGTGAGCTTTGCTGGAGAACAAAGGTAAACACATCCCAATAGATATGTAAAGATTGTTAAAGCTCGCTTTATGAAACAAAGCCTGGCTTTAAAAACCACTAACCTTAAGACCCCGCAAGGCCAGACTAAGATTCAAAACAGTTGTCAAGATGGTCTTTTTCAAATATTATTTTCACGTTATCGCTGTGCTGGGACCGTAAACACTTACCCAGTGCCCCTCACCGCATCTGTGTGGAGGTGAGCTGAGAGGCACGGACCTCTCCCACCTGCCTCTGCTTGTTCGTCACCCAGGCCACTCCAATTGACGACGTCTTAGAACCTTGCACAGGAAGTAGGCAAGGCAACAGAAGCTGAAGGGAGAGGCCACAAGCACCCGAGTCTGAAGAGCTGGAGGGGACAGACCCCTGAGAATTCCCTGCCTCTCGTGTGGTCCAGGAATCTCTCCTGGAGCTCATCTGTGTACCCCGACAAATGAACTTTTCCCTTAAGTCATTTAGAGCAGGTTTCCTTTTCTTCTCACAAGTTTATGAGTTTTTTTTTTGGCGGGGGGAGACAGAGTCTCATTTTGTCACTCAAGCTGGAGTGCAGTGGCACAATCTGGCTCACCGCAACCTCTGCCTCCCGGGTTTTCCTGCCTCAGCCTCCCACGTAGCTGGGATTAACAGGCGCCTGTCGCCCTGCCTGGCTAATTTTGCATTTTTAGTAGAGACAGGGTTTCGCCATATTGCCCAGGCTGCTCTTGAACTCCTGACCTCAGATGACCCACTTGCCTCAGCCTCTCAAAATGCTGGCATTACAGGTGTGAACCACCACACCCGGCCAAGTTCATGCGTTTCTAATACCTGTGATTTGTCTTAGTAAGGATCTGGGAGGAGGTGGTTCCCACACCCGTCCGGAGGTAACCATTTTGAAGGACATTTGATACCCCATGGTTAAGCTAAGTGGTAGCTGGAGTTGAGTCATTCACTGGACAGATTTTTAGGGAGCACCCAAATGAGCCTCTTGCGTGGGAGGGGGTGGGGTGACCTCAGAAACGATAAGCTGCAGTGGCCCCTGCCCTCAGGATACCCACAGTAATCACCATCTCTGACAGGAGTGAAAATAGAGCTACCCCCAAAACTTCCGTACAGTAGGCCCCATTACACAGTAGTTGGAGGTCTGGCTGGGGACCTTGTCAACATGGTTATGCAGCTGAGGACCACCGCATCGGCCCCCTGGCAGGAATCACAGGAGTCACAGCCAAACCACAAGGCGTACAGAGCCCATGGGAGGAAGGAGAAACAAGTCCCTCAAGGACAGTGACTCGGCTGCAGCCACACATTGACTGTGGCCGCCATCAGCATGACCAGCACCCACCTGACAAGCGGACTGCCTTAGAGTCCGTGGTCCAAGTATGTCCCAAATTCGTGGGTTCTTGGGTCCCGCTGACTTCAAGAATGAAGCCATGGACCCTTGCAGTGAGTGCTAGGATTCTTAAAGACCATACCTTCGGGTGTGTTCCTTCAGCTGTGCCCAGCTTCTTCCTTCCGATGGGTTCGTGGTCCCGCTAGCTTAAAGAGCTAAGCTGCAAACCTTCACTGTGAGTATGAACAGCTCACAAATGCCACGCAGGCACAAAAAAGCGAGCAACAGCAAGATTTACTGTAAACAACTAGAAACAACAAAGCCTTCACACCACTTAAAGTAATAACAGCAAGTTGCAGCTGATTGGCGCTGGCAGCCTGCTTTTATTGCCTTATCTGGCCCCACCCACATCCTGCTGATTGGTCAGTTTTACAGAGAGCTGATTGGTCCATTTTACAGAGAGCTGATTGGTTCATTTTACAGAGAGCTGATTGGTTCATTTTACAGAGAGCTGATTGGTCCGTTTTGACAGGGTGCTGATTGGTGCTTTTACAATCTCCGAACTAGACACAGAGTGCTGATTGGTGCCTTTACAATCCTCTAGCTAGACATAAAAGTTCTCCAAGTTCGCACTATATTAGCTAGACACAGAGCACTGTTTGGTGTATTTANTGTGTTCCTTCAGCTGTGCCCAGCTTCTTCCTTCCGATGGGTTCGTGGTCCCGCTAGCTTAAAGAGCTAAGCTGCAAACCTTCACTGTGAGTATGAACAGCTCACAAATGCCACGCAGGCACAAAAAAGCGAGCAACAGCAAGATTTACTGTAAACAACTAGAAACAACAAAGCCTTCACACCACTTAAAGTAATAACAGCAAGTTGCAGCTGATTGGCGCTGGCAGCCTGCTTTTATTGCCTTATCTGGCCCCACCCACATCCTGCTGATTGGTCAGTTTTACAGAGAGCTGATTGGTCCATTTTACAGAGAGCTGATTGGTTCATTTTACAGAGAGCTGATTGGTTCATTTTACAGAGAGCTGATTGGTCCGTTTTGACAGGGTGCTGATTGGTGCTTTTACAATCTCCGAACTAGACACAGAGTGCTGATTGGTGCCTTTACAATCCTCTAGCTAGACATAAAAGTTCTCCAAGTTCGCACTATATTAGCTAGACACAGAGCACTGTTTGGTGTATTTACAAACCCTGAGCTAGACACAAGAGTGCTGATTGGTGCGTTTACAATCCTTTAGCTAGACACAGAGTACTAGACAAAAAAGTTCTCCAAGTCCCCACTAGGTTAACTACATGCAGAATACTGATTGGTATATTTACAAACCTTGAGCTAGACACAGGGTGCTGATTGGTATATTTACAATCCCTTAGCTAGACATAAAGGTTCTCCAAGTCCCTACTAGACACAGGAGCCCAGCTGGCTTCACCTAGTGGATCCCGCCCGCACTGGGGCTGCAGGCGGAGCTGCCCGCCAGTCCCGCGCCATGCTCCCGCACTCCTCAGCCCTTGGCACACCCTCTGCAGCTGGTGGCCTGGGTGCTAAGCCCCTCACTGCCCGGGCCGGCGGTGCCGGCCGGTTGCTCTGAGTGAGGCCCCCGCTGAGTCCACGCCTACCCGGAACTGGCGCTGGCCCGCGAGTGCAGGGCCCAGCCAGGGTTCCCGCCCACGCCCCTCCCTCCACACCTCCCTCCAGCACTTTGGGAGGCTGAGGCCGGTGGATCGCCTGAGGTCAGCAGTTCGAGACCAGCCTGGCCAACATAGTGAAACCCCATCTTTACCAAAAATACAAAAAATTAGCCGGGCATGGTGGCGGGCACCTGTAATCCCAGCTACTAGGGAGGCATACAGGAGAATCGCTTGAACCCGGGAGGCAGAGGTTGCAGTGAGCGGAGATCGCGCCATTGCACTCCAGCCTGGGCAACAAGAGCAAAACTCCATCTCAAATAAATAAATAATGAAAGAAAGTAAGCCGATAAAGCTTTTATCCTGGCACATCGTAAGTGCTCAATAAACTTTTGACTGTTGCCTATTTGACAATTTCACTTGCAGATAAATATTTAAAATTATTTCAGTTATTTCAAAATTTGTTGGTGTGGTGTTATGGTTATACAAAGAGAATTTGTATCCTTTTTAGAGATACACCTTCAAATATTTATAGATGAAATAAAATGATGTCTGAGATTTGCTTCAAAATAACCCAGTTGGCAGGAGTAGGGGGTGGGGAGAGCAGCTGAGCCAAGGTTGGCAGGTCCAATGCCTGCCGAAGTGGGGAGCTCATTGCACTGTGCTCTCCACTTCTGTGTGTGTTCGAAATAGTCCATAAGAAAAAAGTTTTTATATGTACATTTGAAGCTGTGTCCTGGGGGAGGATGTACACAAGACATTTATACTTACACACCATAGTTTCAGACTTGCCTAAACACCTTCTTCAACGTGCACAACACTCAAACACAGTATGTGATTAACAGTATAATTAGCACTAGGTTTTGTTTTGTTTTTTTAAATCAGTAGGGCATTATTAGCACTGTGGTTTAGTGTTCTGCACAATACTCCTGCAACTTTAGCTGGGCGTGGTGGCACGTGCCTGTAGTCCCAGCCACTCTGGAGGCTGAGTTGGGAGGATGGCTTGAGCCTGGGAGGCAGAGATTGCAGGGAGGCAGAGGTTGCAGTGCACCAAGATTGCGCCACTGAACTCTAGCCTGGGCAGTAGAGCCAGACCTTGTCTCAAAAAAAAGAAAAAAAAGAAAAAAAAAGTTTGTTTCTTAAAAACTCCCAGGGCCAGGCGAGGTGGCTCATGCCTGCAATGCCAGCACTTTGGGAGGCCGAGGTGGGCAGATTGCTTGAGCCCAGGCATTTGAGACCAGCCTGGCCAACATGGCAAAACCCTGTCTCCACTAAAGATACAAAAATTAGCTGGGCATGGTGGCGCATGCTGTAGTCCCAGCTACTCGGGAGACTGAGGTTTGGGGGATCACTTGAGCCTGGGAGGCAGAGGTTGCAGTGAGCTCAGATTATGCCACGACACTCCAGCCTGGGCAACAGAGCCAGACTCTGTCTCAAAAACAACAACAACAACAAAATAAAACACTGAAAAAAATTCCTAAATATTATACCTCTGTCTTGGTGATTCACAGACAAATTATTATATTGAAGAACCTGAGAGAGGTCCTGCAGTAAATAAGATTGTTGAACTTTATTTAACTTAGTATTTCCAAGTTTAATTGTCTGTGGAAGCCCATCCCCCCATGTGATTTTTTTTTTTTTAACATTGTTTATTGCTTATAAACATCTTGAAGGATACTAAGGGCCCATGGTTCCAGTTTGAGAAACACGGGTATGAGCTACCTCACCGAATCAGACTTTGTCGGCCGTTCTGGGAGTTGAGGCTGTTGTTAAACAGGGTTTCTAGAGGTTTGACAACAGGAAAATTTAGTGCTATATACCTGAATGTGTTCCCTCCAAAATTCATGCTGGAACTTAATCACCATTGTGGTAGTATTAAGAGGTGTCGCCTTCTGGAAAGTGATTAAGTCATGAGGACCGTGCCCTCATGAGTGGTGCCCTGTAAAGGTGCTGGAGTGAACTAGCTGAGGCCCTTTTTCCCTTCCACCTTCTGTCCCTTATGCCATGTGAGGACGCAGCATTCAAGGGACCGTCTCGGAAGCAGAGACTGGGGCCCTCATCAGACACAAAACCTGCCAGCAGCTTGATTTTGGACATCCCAGCCTCCAGAACTGTGAGAAATAAATTTCTATTACTGATTAATTACCCAGTCTCAGGTAGTTTGTTAGAGCAACGGAAACAGGTCAGGACAGTGCCTTTGTCTCGTGTTCCCTTTGTCCACTCTCCTTCCCCCTTCTCCTTCCCTAGCGACTCCCACCCACACCTGCCACACACCTTGAGGAGAGAAAAGGGCAGGGAGCCTCGTGAGTATGACTTGCTCACCTCCCCACAGGAGCAGCGTCTCTGGCTAGGAGTATAGAAACATTTCTGGCTGCAGGGGCTCAGGGTGAAGGCTCAACCCCGCCCTTTCATCTCCACAATTGTCAGATGTGACTTAAGACAGGTATTCCTAAATTAGGACTTGGCTCTATTTAATTGGGGGTGATATATACTGTTAAAACTATCTATTGGCTGGGCATGGTGGTTCATGCCTGTAATCCCAGCACTTTGGGAGGCCAAGGCAGGAAGATCATCTGAAGTCAGGAGTTCAAGAGCAGCCTGGCCAAAATGGTGAAACACTGTTTCTACTAAAATAACAAAAATTAAGGCC
>NW_016829831.1:1972142-2054462 GCF_001698545.2 Rhinopithecus bieti | reverse complement strand
CTTCAAAAAAAAAAAAAAAAAAATTGGTAGACTTTATTTCTTGTAATGATTTTATTTTATTTTATTTTTTCTTACCCTGACATGAAGCTTATGATTTTAGATTTATCAAAAAATTAAGCCAATAATACAGAATGTTCCATATGTGCTCCTCCCACACACAGTTTCTCCTATTACTAACATTTTGCATCAGTGTGCATGTTTATGGCAATTAATGAGTCAATATTAATACATGATCACTAACTAAAGTCCCACAGTTTACAGTGAGGTTCACTCTTTGTGTTGTACAGTTCTGTGTGTTTTGACACTTGCATAATGTCATGTAGCCACCGTTACAGAATTACAAAGAATAGTTTCACTGTCCTAAAATGCCCCTATGCTTCACCTATTCATCCCTTCACCCACTCCCCCTGAACCATGGACAACCACTTGATTTTGCTTGTTTGCAATTCAGATGTTTTCAAGGTGATAATATTAAGTGAGGGTGCCTTTAATAAGTGATTAGACGATTATGATTTCTTTTTAAGAGTTTCCAATTTCCTGCCAAAATTTGTGAGCTTTTATTTCTTTGAGCATATTCAGCATGGTGGTTTGACAGTCTGTGTCCTACATTTCCAATATCTGTAGTCCTTGCTGCTGTGATTTTTTTTTTTTCCTGCTATTTCTCATTAACATCATCTCTCTTGTATGTCTGGTAATTCTTTCAAATATTTTTTCAAATTTTTTTTTTTCTGGTAAAATACACCTACCATAAATTAACCATCTTAATCATTTTAAGTATACCGTTCAGTGATATTAAATATATTCATATTATTGTGCAACATCACCGTCATCCATCTTTAGAACTCTTTTCATCTTGCAAAACTCACACTCAATACCTGTTAAATAGTAACTCATCATTGCACCCTTCCCCCAGCCCCTGGCAACCACCATTCTACTTTCTGTCTCTATGAATTTGACTACTCTCGGTACTTCACATGAGTGAAATCATACAGTATTTGTCTTTTTGTTACTGTATGACATTTGTCCATCACTTATCGTCATGTCCTAATGTTCTATTTTATGTATATGTCACATTTTGCATGTGCATTTTATGGTCAGCGGAGGCTTGGGCTGCTTCCTTGTTTTAGCTTCTGTGAATAACGCTGCTGTGAGCATGCTGTAAAGACAGGCATGGCTATATCTCTTGGAGACCTTGCTTTCCATTCTTTTGGGCATATACCCAGAAGTAGAATTGCTGGATCATATAGTAATTCTATTTTTAATTTTGGGTGGAACCACCATCCTGTTTTCCACAGTGGTTGCACCATTTTATATTTTCTGTTTTTGAGACAGTCTCGCTCTGTCGCCCAGGCTGGAGTGCAGTGGCGCGATCTCGGCTCACTGCAACCTCCGCCTCCTGGGTTCACGCCATTCTCCTGCCTCAGCCTTCGGAGTAGCTGGGACTACAGGCGCCTGCCACCACGCCTGGCTAATTTTTTGTATTTTTAGTAGAGACGGGGTTTCACCGTGTTAGCCAGGATGGTCTCGATCTCCTGACCTCGTGATCCGCCCGTCTCAACCTCCCAGAGTGCTGGGATTACAGGCGTGAGTTACCACCGCACCTGTCGGCACCATTTTATATTTTCAATAATAGTGCATAAGGGTCTAAATTTCTCCACAGCCTCATCAACATTTGTTATTTTCTGTTTGTTTTAATAGTAGCCATCCTAATGAGTAGGAGGTGGTGCCTGGGTATTTTTTATTATGTGCTTGACATCATGTTTGAGAAGTTGTTTGTGGGAATAATTTGAAGATTAGGATAGTGTTATTTTCCTCTGTAAAAAACTTTCATTTGTTTCATCAGGTACTTTGGTGCTCTACCAACAGAATGTCACCTTAATCTATCTTCAGGGCTAGAGATGTTCTAAGTAACCAAAAGGACTCAAAATTTGGTTGTAGTCTATGCTAACACTGATTTCCTTTTTATTTACTCTTACTTCTCAGGATCAGACCTTTGTGGTTCCAGCCTAAGCAGGGGATTAATTAGCAGGGGACCCAAACTTAGCCATCCCTGGACTCTGACATTTTATCCCCATTTTCATAAGGCTCTCAAAAGTGCAGCTTAGCCTCTGAACCACTAGTCCCATCTCAGATACCCTCATACAAAAGTGACTCCAAATGCATGGTTCATTGCTAGGATGTAAATGCTTCCACTTGGCCAGGCGTGTGGCTCACACTTGTAATTCCAGCACTTTGGGAGACTGAGGTGGGTAAATCACTTGAGCCCAGGAGTTCAAGACCAGCCTGGGCAACATAGCAAAACTCCATCTCTACAGAAAAATACAAAAATTAACCAGGCATGGTGGCGCATGCCTGTAGCCCAAACTACCTAGGATGCTGAGGCAACAGAATCGCTTGAGACCTAGAGGCAGAGGTTGCAGTGAGCCATGATTGAGCCACTGCATTCCAGCCTGGACGACACAGGGGTACCCCTATCTCAAAGCAAAACAAAAGCAAAAACAAAACAAAACAAAAAAAGCTCTCTTTTCAAAATTCATGAGGGTTTTGGATTACAGCCCTTATAAAACAGCCTTCGTACAGCTTTTGGTGGCTTCCCCTTCTGCCTTCTACATGTGAGGACGCAGTGCACCTCCTCTCCAGAGGATATACAATTAGAGGATATAAAATTAGGCATCATCTTGGAGGCCGAGAGCACCCCTCACTAGACAACCCAAACTGCTTGTTTCTTTATCTTGGATTTCCCAGCTTCCAGAACTGTGAGAATATAAATTTCTGTTTTTTATAAAGTACCCATTCTGTGGTATTCTGTTATAGTAGCAAAAAACAGACAAAGAAAATTAGTACCAGAGAAGTGAGGCACCAACTCACTGGCAACAAATGCCTAAAACTGTGGAAGTAGCTTTGGAACTGGGTAATGGGTAGAGCTGGAACAGTTTTGAAGTGAATGCTGTAAAAAGCCTAGAGTGCTATGATTGGAGCATCTAGGTGGGAGAATCACTTGAGCCCGGGAGGTGGAGGTTGCAGTGAGCTGAGATCATGCCATCGCACTCCAGCCTGGGTGACAGAGCAAGACTCCATCTCAATAAATAGATAAATAAATAAATAAATAAAAATTTAAAAAGAAATATGAACAGGAAAGACCATCCTGAGGAGGTTTCTGATGAAAATAAGAAACGAGGTATTGGACACTAGAAGAAAAGCCATCCCTGTTACAAAGTGACAAATAACTTAGTAGAATTATGTTGATGTTGCAGGAGTCTGTGGAAGGCAGAACTCAAGAGCAATGAACTAGGGTAGTTAGTGGAAGAAATCTCCAAGCAGCAAAATGTCGAAGGGGCTGTATGTCTTCTCTTAACTGCTTACAATAGAGTGCAAAGAGAGAAAAAGGATTTAAAGATGGAATTGGTAATTAAAAGGGAAGCAGATGTAAAGATCTGGAAAGCTCTCAGCCTGGCCATGTAAAGAATAAAAAAGCGTGGCCTGGCGACCTTTGCTAAGGAGATTGATAGGGATAGAAAGAAGCCAGACGCTATTCATCAAGATAATAGGAGAACAACCTTGAAGGCATTGTGGAGACCTAGAAGGTCACCTGCCCAACATAGGCCTAGAATGCCAGGCCCTTGAGGGCAGAAAGATTTCAAGGGAGGGGCCCAGGGCACCTGTGGGACCTCAGGGCTCACAACCCAGGGGCACCTTGGGACTCCATGCTCCATGTTTCTGTGCAGCATTCCTCCACTGACCCAGTTGTATTCACATGGGCCCAGGTGTGGCTTGAGCCACCGCTCTTGAAGGCTGAGGCCATAACCCTTTGCAACATCTGCGTGGTGCTAACTCCACAAGTGCACAGATGCAAGAGCTGTGGAGGGATGGTTTCTCCCACCAGATTTCAAAGGATATCATGGACAGCCTTGAGGACCAAGCAGAAAGTTGCTGCAGGGTGGGCTCATTGCAGAGAATCTCCACTAGGGCAATGCTTAGTGGACCCAACGGAGGCAGGGCTGTCCCCAAGACCCCAGACTTGTAGAGCTTCCAGTGTGCAATGCCAGCCCGGGAGTCACAAGTACCCAACTCCAACTGCTGAGAGCTGCATTATGGGCTGTTCCCAGCAATACCTTGGGGGTAGGGTCCTGTGGAGCATTAGAAGCCCAACACCCATCCCACTGTATCTAGAAGGCATGACATTGAGTCAGGGAGGATTGTTCTCAGGCCTCAAGATTTAATGTTGTGGCTGGGTGCGGTGGCTCACGCCTATAATCCCATCACATTGGGAGACTGAGGCAGGTGGATCACCTGAGGTCAGGAGTTTGAGAGCAGCCTGGCCAACATGGTAAAACGCTGTCTCTACTAAAAATACAAAAACTAGCCAAGTGTGGTGGCGGGTGCCTGTAATCCCAGTTACTTGGGATGCTGAGGCAGGAGAATTGCTTGAACCCGGGAGGTGGAGGTTGCAGTGAGCTGAGATCGCACCACTGCACTCCAGCCTGGGAGATAAGAGCAAGACTCCGTCTAAAAAAAAAAAAAAAAAAAAAAAAAATTTACTGTTGTTTGCCTTATTGGGTTTTGGGCTTACCTGGGGCCTGTTATGACTTTCTTCTTTTCTATTTCACCCTTCTGGAATGAAAGTGTATTGTCCCTGTGCCATCCATTATAATTTGGAGACACAAATCTTGTTTGGCTTCTTAGGCGCAGGCTGGAGGGAAATTTGCCTCAGGATGAATCCTGCCTTGAGTCTCACCCATATTTAACTTAGATGAGACTCTGGGCTTTAGACTTTTGAGTTAATCGTGGGACAAGTTAAGGTGCTTGAGGCTCCTGGGAGAGAATGAATGTACAATCGTGCGACACATAATGATGCTGTAGGCAATGATGGATTACCTATATGACGGTGACCCTGTAGGATTTTACTAGGAATTTACTAAGATTTTACTAGGAAAAATTCCTATTGCCTAGTAACATCACAGCACAACACATCACTTACCTGTCCCAGGTGTTGCTGGTGTCAGCAAACCTACTGTCTAGCACATACAATTATGTATAGCACATAATACTTTATGATAATAAATATGTTACTGGTTCATGTTTTTGATTACACTATAATTTTTATCATTATTTTAGAGCGTACTACTCCTACTTATTTTTTTAAAAACTTAATTTTAAAGCAACCTTAGGCAAGTCCTCCAGGAGGTATCCAGAAGAAGGCTTTGTGATCACAAGAGATGACAGCTCCATGCATGTTACTGCCCCGAAGACCTTCCAGTGGGACACGATGAAGGGGCGGAAGACAGTGAGTGATACTGAGGATCTTGACTTTGTGTAGGCCTGGGCTAATGTGTATGATTGGGTCTTAGTTTTTTATAAAACAGTTTAAAAAGTTAGAGAAAATTTTAAAATTGAAAACAGAAAGAAGTTTATAGAATAGGAATATAAATAAAAGATATTTTATACAGCTGTACAATGTATTTGTGTTTTAAGCTAAGTGTAACCGTAAGAGTCAACTTTTACTTATTTATTTATTTATTTGACACAGAGTCTCAGTCTGTCACCAAGGCTGGAGTGCAGTGGTGTGATCCCAGCTCACTGCAACATCTGCCTCCCAGGTTCAAGCGATTCTCCTGTCTCAGCCTCCCAAGTAGCTGGGACTGTGGGTGTGCACTACCACGCCTGGCTAATTTTTGTATTTTTAGTAGAGACGGGGTTTCACCATGTTGGCCAAGTTGGTCTCGAACTCTTGACCTTGGGTGATCCACCCGCCTCGGCCTCCCAGAGTGCTGGGATTACAGGTGTGAACCACCACACCCAGCCGAGTCAAAATTTTTTTGTAAAAAATTCAAAAATGTATAAGGTAAACAGTTACAGTAAGCTAAGGTTAATTTACTATTGAAGAGAAAAACTTTTAGAATACATTTAGTGTAGCCTAAGTGCACAGTGTTTATAAAGTCTACAGTAGTAAACAGCAACATCCTAGGGCTTCACATTCACTCACCACTCACTCACTGACTCACCCAGACTAACTTCCAGTCCTGCAAGCTCCATTCATGGTAAGTGTGCTGTGCAATGTACTATGTTTTCATCTTTTATCTCGTACTTTTACTGTAACTTTTCTGTGTTTACTTGTTTAGATACACAGATATTTGCCATGGTATTACAGTCGCCTACAGTACTCAGTACAGTAGCACGCTGTGCAGGCTTATAGGCTAGGAGCAGTCGACCATACCACATAGCCTAGGTGTGTGGTAGGCTGTACTATCTAGGTTTGCGTAAGCACACTCTATGACATCCGCTCAATGAGAAAATGGCCTAACAGTGTGTTTCTCAGAACATATCCCCATCATTACATGACATGTGGTTGCGTTTTGTATGTGAGAAGGACACAAATTTTGGGGGGCCAAGGGTGGAATACCATGGTTTGAATGTGTTCCCTCCAAAATTCAGGAGCTGCCAATGCGACAGTATTAAGAGGTAGGGCCTTTAAGAGGTGACAGACCATGAGCGATCTTGCTCATGAGATTAGTGCTCTTATAAAGAGGCTTTGCACAGTGTTCAGCTACTTGCCTGTCAGCCTCCACTCTGTGAAGACACAGGGCCCTGCCCTCATGAGGAGGCAACACCAAGACGCCATCTTGGAAGCAGAGAGCAGCCTTCCCCAGACCACGAAATCTGCCAGCACTATCAGACCACAAAATCTGCCAGCACCTTCATCTTGGGCTTCTCAGCCTCCAGCACTGTGAGAAATAAATGTCTGTTTTTTTTAAATAAATTGCACAGTCTCGGGTATTTTGTTATAGCACCACAAAATCGTCTAAGATACTCAGTTCTCTGGATCTTGGCCTGGTAACATCTCAGTGTGATGTTAACTCCCGGATGTTCGTAAGTTTTCTAAAACAAAAACAAAACAAAATATTTTATGCATCTTTTTAAGTTGCTTTCATCAGTCAGGTTGGTCTGAATTATCTAGTTGCTATCAGCTGTATTTCAATTTGTTTACTTCTCTTTCCTTACCAGATCTGAAGCTTATTAAGGTCAAGGACTGTGGGATTTTTTTTTTTTTTTTTTTTTTTTTTTTTTTTGAGACAAGGTCTCACTCTGTTGCCCAAGCTGGAATGCAGTGGCATGATCATGGCTCACCGCAGCCTCAACCTCCTGTGCTCAAGTGATCTCCCACCTCAGTCTCCCAAGTAGCTGGGACTACAGGTGCGTATCACCATACCTGGCTATTTTTGTAATTTTTGTAGAGATGAGTGTCTCGTCATGTTGCCCAAGTTGGTCTCAAACTACTGGGCTCTAGTGGTCCTCCCACCTCAGCCTCAAAGTGTTGGGATTACAGGTGTGAGCCACTGAGCTTAGCCTATATTCCTTTTTATATTCTCAGAACTGAGGCCTTATTGTTACTGCCTGATGTGCTTTTTAGGAACTCACTAAATATTAGTTGATGAATGCATTCTTAGTAGGGGGACATTCCTCCTGATCTGGGGAAAAGTAATAGAAGAACACTCAACATTACACAATGTCAAAATCAAATTTGTTTAGTGCAGCAAAGGTAGAGTTTCAGGGGCATGGCCAGGGTCAAGAAGCAAAATAACTGCAAGAAATACACGTATAGGAAAAAAGGAAAACAACAAATGAAGTGAAATGTTTGTGAATGAAAGCAAACAGACGGGAAGAAGGCATAGGCTGTAAGACAGTAAGGCAGGGATAACATTGGTTGGCCTTCAAATTTCAATGATAGGTTTTTGTTGCTTATAATTTTTAAAAATGCTGTGTAATTATTGTTACAATATTGTTACCTATGAGATAAATTAGACAGTTAAGAAAAATGCTTGTTGTTTCCAGGACACACATCATTCATCTGAGGATGCGTATCAGACTTACTAGTGCCTGTATGGCATGAACTTTGGGAGTCAACTTGAAATTTTGCCCCTGACTTGGCCTCTAAATAATTGTGAGCAGAGTTTTAAACTCTCTGAGCTTCATTTCCTCCCCTCCAAAGGGAGATGACATAGCTTCTCTTCAGGGCTGTTGGTGAAGGTTCCACAAGATGAGATACTGCCGGTCAGTGCCTGGCATGAGCGGGTGCTCAGTGCACATACACTGTGTCCATTCTCGTGATCCCGAGCCATGAGCTCAGCAATGAGCTGAGCCGGCTGCCACCATTCTTGGATAGTAGACAGCACAACGCCTTCCAGACAAAGGTATGTAACATGTTTATTGATTGACCTTCTGCTGGCAAGGATGAAAATACAAAATAACATATTTATTGAATATTTATTTCTTCTTGGGGATTAAAGAAAATAAAGGTGATAATTTATCTGCTTCCGTTCCCAGGGCCTATGCACTTGGGGCCAGGGCCGTAGTCTTCAAACTGACTCCCACTTTCCTCACGCACTCCCTACCAGCCTGTACTCTGCCTCTCCGTGAGTACCCACTCATTATTCATTCATTATCTTAATTACTTGTTAAATTTTAAGTTAATTATTTCATTCACTATTGATTAATTTATTATTCTAAACCTCCTGATGTTATTTTCTTCATTGGGCTAAGTGTTTCCTTATTGGTGCCTAGTGCCTTGAATAAACTAATACAATTTGTCTTACAGAAAATCACCTAACGTTTTCATTTTCTTTTCTTTTCTGAGTCAGAGTCTTCAATCTGTCACCAGGCTGGTGTACAGTGGCACGATCTCAGCTCACTGCAACCTCTGCCTCTTGGGTTCAAGCGATTCTCCTGCTTCAGCCTCCCAAGTAGCTGGGACTACAGGTGTGTGCCACCACACCCAGCTAATTTTTGTATTTTTAGTAGCGATGGGGTTTCACCGTGTTGGCTAAGATGGTCTCGATCTCTTGATCTTGTGATCTGGCTGCCTTGGCCTCCCAAAGTGCTAAGATTACAGGCATGAGTCACTGTGCTCCACCCTGTTTCTCTTTTCTTTTCTTTTCTTTTTTTTTTTTTTGAGACAGAGTCTCCCTCTGTTGCCAGGCTGGAGTGCAGTGGCTCGATCTCGGCTCACTGCAACCTCTGCCTCCCAGGTTCAAGCAATTCTCCGGCCTCGGCCTCCTGAGTAGCTGGGACTACAAGTGGGCACCACCATGCCCAGCTTATTTTTGTATTTTTAGTAGTGATGGGGTTTCACCATGTTGGCCAGGATGGTCTCGATCTCTTGACCTTATGATCTGCCTGCATCAGCCTCCCAAAGTGCTGGGATTACAGGGGTGAGCCTGTCAAAAACCATGCCTGACAGGGCCATGTTTTTCTTAATAAAACAACTACCTCCCATCTCATTGCAAAGAGGGGGCCTGTTCTCTATCTTTGGTAAATGGAAGAAATTTAGTCCACTCTGGTGATGGGGAATAGCTGTTTTAGTTATATAAATAGGGGTGGCCTTGCTGTGAGTAAAGTGTCAGACTCTGACTGGTGAGATTAAGAAAGATATGGTCCCAGATGAATTGCAAAAGAGTTATTTTAGATTTTATGTCTGCTAACAGCACAGAATGATGCTGCTACAGGATACTTAATGCCACAACCCCCTTCACCGTGCAGAGACCCAAGCAGTTTCTCTCCAGGCACTTCTCTTAAGCCTGGAAACACCTCCCTTTCTTCTGCCTGCCTGCCCCCTTTCATCCAGAAATCTTTTTGAGGCTTGGGTCCTTAACTGACGAAACTCTGAGAGCTCCCTTTGACCAAGATACCATCAAGAAGGAAGGAGAATTGTCTGAATAAGTTAGAAGGTAACTAGCCGTAGAGTACTCTAACTGAAGTTCCTGTGGGATGCTAAAAACAGAAGAAGATCCAATTAAAGCTGATGAGCATATTGGCTCACAGCATATTGATTGATATCCCAGATAGCAAAAGAATTAACAAAAGAATATTTGGAAATGTGTACTCAGATTTAGTAAACGTCCAATAGGAGGAAAACAAGATTAATTTTTTTGTGTGTGTGATGGAGTCTTGCTCTCTTGCCCTGGCTGGTGTGTGGTGGCACGATCTCAGCTCACTGCAACCTCCACCTCCAGGTTCAAGTGATTCTCCTGCCTCAGTCTCCTGAGTAACTGGGACTACAGGCATGTGCTACGACGCCTGGCTAATTTTTGTATTTTTGGTAGAGACGGGGTTTCACCGTGTTGGCCAGGCTGGTCTCAAACTACTGGGCCTCAAGTGATCCACTCACACCTTGACCTCCCAAAGTGCTGGGATTACGGGCATGAGCCACCATGCCTGGCCTTAAAATTTTTGTCATGTCAAAGTTCAATGTTCAAAAGGCTAAAAACATGACTTACATACGAACACTAGTTGAGAGATTCAACAGGACATTAAAGCTATTTCAAAGTAGAATTCAAGAATGTATTTAGTCAGGAAAGGCATGCTAAAATGACTTAGCTAAGAGTATTAGTTACTTGGGTTGCCATAACAAAGTACTGTAGTGAGTGATTTAAACAAGATACATTTATTTTCTCATAGTTCTAGAGGCTGAAAGTCTGAGATTATGGTGTTGGCAGAGTTGGTTCTTTCTGATATTTCTTTCCTTGGCTTACCGATGTCCACCTTTTCCCTTTTTTTCATTGTTTTTGTTTTTATTTTGAGACAGGGTCTTGCCCTGTCACCCAGGCTGGAGTGCAGTGGTGCAGTCATAGCTCACTGCAGTCTCCACCTCCCAGGCTCAAGCAATCCTCCCACCTCAGTCTCTGGGGTAGCTGGGACTACAGGTGTACACCACCATGCCTGGGTAATTTTTTATTTTAAATTTTTTGTAAAGACAGGGTCTCAGTATGCTGCCTCAACTGGTCTTGAACTCCTGGGCTCAAGCAATCCTCCCAAAGTGCTGGGATTACAGGCGTGAGCCACAGCACCTGGCCTCCCTTTTGTCTTCACGTGGTCTTCCCTCTGTGTGTCTGTGCCCTGATCTCTTCTTACGAGGACAGCAGTCATACTGGATCAGGGCCCACCCTAATGACCCCATTTTAACTTAATCACCTCTTCAAAGGCCCTATTTCCAAATGCATTCTGAGGAAGTAAGGGTTCGCACTTGAACATATGAATTGTTTTTAGCAGGAGATGGTTACTGTCCAAAATTGCTTGATGTCCTAAACAGGGCAAGAAAACTGTAAGCTTTGGGGTAACTTTCTTGACCAGAGAAAAATTGTTTTCTAATCTACTCTTGCAGTGAGCTGAGTCGCACAACAGCACTCCAAAAATATAAAATTAAGAATCTAGGCCAGGCATGGTGACTCTCGCCTGTAATCCCAGCACTTTGGGAGGCCAAGGCAGTCGGATCACTTCAGGTCAGTAGTTTCAGACCAGCCTGACCAGTATGGTGAAACTCTGTCTCTACTAAAAATAAAATAATTAGCCAGGCATGGTGGCGGGCACCTGTAATCCCAGCTATGCAGGAGGCTGAGGCATGAGACTCTTGAACCCGGGAGGCAAAGGTTGCAGTGAGCCAAGATCACACCACTGCCCTCCAGCCAGGGTGACAGGGCGCAAGACTCCAATTCAACAAAAAGAAAGAAAAAGATTCTGTCTTTTATGACACTAGATCTAACTGAGCCTCAGCTTTCTTAGCTATTAACACTGTGCTGACTGAAAGCGATCTTTGTCTGACCTTGATGTTGGCTGGACACGCTCCAGTGCTAAGTCATTTCCAGAGCCCCCAAGTTATGTCAGATTCATAAGGTACTAGTGCTTTTCTCTGTGGTATACATAGGGGAAATACTCTATCACCCATCTTTGGAAAACTTCAATCATATCCTTCGTGTTTCCCCTTAATCGTAATAGCTTTCTTATTATTATTACAAAGATAATATATTTTGTTATTAAACAAGCAGGAAATCTTATCCCTTTCCCCACTGTAAACAAGAGAGCTACGAATAAAATTCTACAGAGTTCTCTGCACAAGTAGGTGGTGATTTTCTTGACAATTTTTTTTTTTTTTTTTTTTTTTTTGAGACAAGGTCTCACTCTCACCCAAGCTAGAGTGCAATGGTGTGATCTCAGCTCACTGCAACATCCGCCTCCTGGGTTTAAGCGATTCTCCCGCCTCAGCCTCCCAGTAGCTGGGAGTGCAGGCATGCGCCACCATGCCCGGCTAATTTTTGTATTTTTTGTAGAGACAGGGTTTCACCATGTTGGCCAGGCTGGTCTCGAACTCCTGGCCTCAAGTTAGCCACCTGCCTCGGCCTCCCACAGTACTGGGATTACAGGCATGAGCCACTGCACCCAGCCTTCTTAGCAAATTTTTGCTTTTTTTTTTTTTTGCTGAGAACAGGGGTTTTATTGATGTACAGACAGGGTGGCTCCCTAGGGGCCCCTCCCTTTCAAGCGGGGTCTACCATGGAAACTGTGAGGGGGATTCAGTGTGGCGGGGGACTTGAGTGTGCAGGGACTCCCAGCAGGTGAGGCCCTCTTTCTTCTCTTGTGCTCTCGTGGGGTGGTGGCCAGGGTCTTATCCTTGGTGCCATGTGCGGCCATGGAGGTACACCACCTGTGCTGTTAGCCAAATTCGTTGTCCCATACAGGGAAATGAGCTTGCGAAGTGGGTCGTGAGGGCAAATGCCAGCTCCCAGCGTCGATACGGTGGGACAGAAGTGATCAGGTGTCGCGTTTGAAGTCGGAGGAGACCACCTGGTGCTCAGTGTTAGGCCAGGGATTGCCCTTGAGGGGGCCTCGAAGCGTGCTTCACCACTTGCTGATGTTCATTCATATTTGGCAGGTTTCGATGGCAGGTCAGTGTCCCACCACTGACCACTTTTGGCAGTGGGCACGGTAAGGCCATGCAGTGAGCCGTCCGTTCAGCTCAGGGATGGACCTTGCCCACAGCCTTGCAGGCCAGTAGAAGGCAGGGGATGATGTTCTGGGGCACCGCGGCATCACGCCACAGTTTCCCGGAGGGGGCATTTCCCCCCCCCCCGCACAGTCTTCTGGGTGGGCAGTGATGGCATGGAGCTGTGGTCATGAAGTCTTCCACGATCCAAAGTTGTCATGGATGACCGTTGGCAGGGTGCTAAGCAGTGGTTGGTGGCAGGAGCGTGCTGACGATTTGAGGCTGTTGTCGTACTTCTCCTCATGGTTACACCATGACGAACATGGGGGGTCCGCAGAGGGGGCGGAGAGTTGACTCTTTTGCTCCCCTGAAAGGAGGCCCCAGCCTTCTCCGTGGTGGGTGAAGGACGCAGGTGGACTCACGAGTTCAGCGCGCAGCATCGACCCACTTGATTTTGGAGGTGATCTCGCTCCTGGAAGATGGTGATGGGCCTTCCATTGATGACATTTCCCGGTCTCAGCTTGGCCGGGGTGCCAGTGGAACTTGGCCTCAGTGGGTCGGGAATCGTATGGAATATGTTAACCATGTAGTTGGAGAATCAATGAAGGGGTCGGATGATGGCAACTAATTATCCACTTTACCAGAGTTAAAAGCAGCCCTGGTGACAGGGCCCAATACGAGCAAATCCGTTGCTCCTGACCTTACTTCCCCCATGGATTGGTTCGCAGGGATGCGCTGGGATGCAAAAGAAGATGCGGCTGACTCTCGCAACAGGAGGAGCAGAGAGCCGCAAATTTTCTAGAAATGAAATCATTGGGTAAAGCAGCATGTGTGTTTAAATTTTTAATAGATACTGTCAGGCTGTACTACAGAAAGGCTGTTTCTGTTTTTCCTGTCACACACAGTGTTTTCCAATGCCTGCTTGTTTTCCCATATCCCAGTCAACACTAGTTGTTTTGTGCTTTGTTTCTTAAACCAATTTTTAAAAAATTGTTGTTAATCTAATGAGTGAATTTTTGTTTCTATTTCTTCGATTATTAGTAAAGTTGTTTATCTTTTCCATATGTTTTATAAGTTTTTAAATTTCTTTCATGAATTCATTAATAATATTATTACCTGTCTTTTCTTATCGATTCACAAGAGCCCTTTCTTTTTTAAAATTTAGAGATGGTCTCTCCATGTTACCAAGGCTGGTCTTGAACCCGGGATCAAGCAATCCACTGGTCTTGGCCTCCCAAAGTGCTGGGATTACAAGCATGGGCCATCACACCCGGCCCACAACAGCTCTTTCTGTAGTAAGGATTGTAATTTGGATATTAACCATTTCAATTGGATATTTTGCAAATATTTTCCCCTGCTTTTCCTTTGATCAATTGATTGTTTTATTTATGTATTCATTCATTATTTGGGTGAATTTTTGTCATATACAAGCCTTATATGTTATATGTAGTAATCTTTTAAAATATAATTTATGATCCTAATACAGGCTAAAATAATTACATATTTTAAAAATAATTTCTTAAAAGATAGGGACTGATAGTACATCCTTATCTACATTCTGGAAGTCAAATAATAATAGTAATAATAATTACTATTTTTTTTGAGACGGAGTCTTGCTCTGTCGCCTAGGCTGGAGTGCAGTGGCCGGATCTCAGCTCACTGCAAGCTCCGCCTCCCGGGTTCACACCATTCTCCTGCCTCAGCCTCCCGAGCAGCTGGGACTACAGGCGCCCGCCACCTCACCCGGCTAGTTTTTTGTATTTTAGTAGAGACAGGGTTTCACAGTGTTAGCCAGGATGGTCTCGATCTCCTGACCTCGTGATCCGCCCGTCTCGGCCTCCCAAAGTGCTGGGATTACAGGCTTGAGCCACCGCGCCCGGCCCAAATAATTATTAAACAGCAACAAATTTAGATTTGCAAAGAAAAATCAATTACATTGTAATAAACAATGATGAGCTAAGAAAAAAGAGTGACCTTACCAGAGTAATTTCCGAGAAAGTATTTAGAAGAGAAGTTAAAAAAATCTATGTGCTGCAGTGGGTGGTGAAAGCAACAGTTTTCATTCATTCTGGATTTTTCTGCGAGTGTAACTGATGTTTAAACAGTTGAAGTCCCTGGAAAAAGAAAGGCTCTGGAAAGTAGACGAATTCTGTTTAAAATTTATGAAGCTCTTTGATAATACAGCATGGATGGGGAAATGTCAGGACTTGAGACCTAGCCACAAGAACGAAGCTGAAGTATTTTATGTCCGAAATGAAATAAAAAATTTAAAAGGATAATTTCAGCAACTCTACGGCTATTTTCCAAGAGATCACTTACAACCACAGATCTGCAGCTGTGACCAGAAATTATCTGAGTTGCCCCAGCACGGGATGAGAAGACAAAGACAATCCTGAGTTCATACAAATCCGAGTCTATAGCCAAGGATAATTTAAGACGAACTCACGTTGCTGTAAAAGGTTAGCAATCCGCCTTTGAAAGAGTGTGGCATGCAGTATGAGTTTGAAGTCTTAAAAAAAAATCAGCAGGACTGAAAACATAAAATACATTGTCACTGTTGTTGTCATAGTCTCCAAAGCCAAGTGCAAATTCTGCAGGCATCTCAAATGTCAGGTGTTCAAACACAGCCTCTGCCTCCCTCCCAAACCTCCCCCGAGGTCTTACTTTGTTCCAGCTTCACCTGTCCCGATATCCAAGCTAGAAAGTCTCCATATCTGGGATTCCTCCCTCCTTTTCTCCTTGCCTTATGTCATTTCTTCCAAGAAACTTTCCCAACCCCTGGTAAAAGTCATTTCTTCAACAGAGCTTCTAAAAGGGAGGTGCTTTAAATGGGCGTGACTGAGCTTATCAAGACCGTTTTGTATTTCTCAGTCCATGTACATGCCTGGCACACAATGGGTGCTTGCAATGATTTCTTGGGTTGAAGTTAAATCCAGGAAGGCCAGTCACTCACATGATGCATTTCTGTAGCCAAAATTAGTCTGGCTGCTGTTTTATCATCGCTACTCCTTAATCCTTGCAGATTCCATTGCTGTAATTTTTTATGATGACTCTACTCGGGACCAGGATTCACGGGGTTTTTTGCAGCTGTTGGTAACTGCCTACAGAATTCTAGACTGTATCCCCAGGCTTGAATTAGTCTCTGTAAATTAATACGCCACTGTAATCATTGTTTATTACCAGAATCAAAGAGCCACCTTGGATGCAAGGCATATTGTACCCTTTGGAAAAAATATTTCCGAAAGCCATTGTCATGCATCTGTAAGTGGCAAAACGGAAACGTATATTGCTTTTTTAAAGAGAGATTTCTTCGTCTGTTTGCAGAATTAGCTTTCACATTATTTCACAAAGTGCATTTCAAATGCTTCTGTGCTGCACAGACTGAAATCATGTCACTTGAGATAAGTTTGAAAATAATCTGCTTGGGCTAGGAGGCTATAGCTGTCCGTTAGCTCTCAAGAAAACGTGTCTAACTCAATGATCAGAGCCAAATAGTCAGGCTTGTGGTCAGGTGGATGGTAAGCTGATCTTACAGTCATGGTTACGGAAAAAATGAATAGACAGGTGGTCATGACAGATCCACAGCCCAGTTCACACAGCTTCTGAGGGACAGGGACTTGATCCTAGCCACCGTATTATTCCAGAATATTACCCACGAAGGGCCCTTGGAGCAGTTTAATGTTTTAGAACATTATGCAAAAAACCCCCTTTCAAACAGAGGCTGTTCTGTGTTTGTTTCCCTGGGGATGGACTTGATTAGGCAACGGGAGACAAAGGAGTGTCCTGGTTTTGGGCACAGACAAAACACTTGAGTAAAACAGCCAGAAACAGAATAGGCTTTTATTGCCCCAAGGCTACGAGAAGCTCCAGCTCTGAGAGGTGTTGAGAGGTCAAGGGTCTGGCAGTGGGGAGGAAGGATGTTAGGAGGCTCTGCTAAAGGACTGAGATGCTGCCCATACCCAGGAGCAGCCAGGGAGGACTCTGCTCACTGCAACCTGTATTCCCAGTACCCCTCCAGCCCAGCCTGCCAGCCACGCGGCCACAGGCTACCCGGGGCACCTTCAGGCATAGCTCAGTACCGGACCATCTTGCCCCATGTGTACATCCCTCTTATCCCCAGCCCTCCAGACAGGCCGCCAAATACCTGTAAGCACAGGAGAAAGAAGCTGGGGCTTTGAAAATGAAAGTACCCCACCTCCTGCCACCCTGTGCTGTTAGCTCACTGGAAGAAGGAACTGAACGGAGCCAGCCCAGGTCTCCACCCTCAGGTGGTCAGTTACTTTCTGCTGAAGAAATATTGGATGGAAGCAGAAGAGTGAAGGAGGGAAAGGAAGTCAGCTGGCTGGCCAGGTTGCAAATATTTAAGAGCACCTGCCAGATCTTAAGTATTATTTTAGATGTTGGGAATAGCACAGGGAGTTTCTGCCCCGAAGAGAAGAGAGACAGGAAGGCCGGCAAGTAGGCAGGCAGGGTCAAGTGCAGGCTTCAAAATAACAAGCAATGGGTCTATCCAGATGATAGAATACTAGTCAGCCATGCAAAGGAGTGGAGCGCTGACGCTCGGATTAACCTTGGAAACATTAAACCAAATGAAATAAGCCAGACACAAAAAGCCACATATTGTATGCTTCCTTTATGTGATATATTCAGAAGAGAGAAATCCATAGAGACAGAAAGTAGGCGAATGGTTGTCAGAGGCTGGGGAAAGGGGGAATGGGAAGAAGCTAAGTAAGTCTTACTTTAGAAAATGTTTTGGAACTAGATAGAGATGGTGGTTGTGTAACATTGTGAATGTACTGAATATCATAAAATTGTGAATGTACTGAATATCACCGAACTGTACACTTTTTTTTTTTTTTTTTTGAGTTGGAGTCTCACTCTGTTGCCCCGGCCGGAGTGCAGTGGTGCAATCCTGGCTCACTGCAACTTCTGCCTCCAGGGTTCAAGTGATTCTCCTGCCTTAGTCTCCTGAGTAGCTGGGACTGCAGGCACATGCCACCAGGCCTGGCTAATTTTTGTATTTTTAGTAGAGACAAGGTTTCACCATGTTGGCCAGGCTGGTCTCGAACTCCTGACCTCAGGTAGTTCACCCACCTCAGCCTCCCAAAGTGCTGGGATTACAGGTGTGAGCCACCGTGCCCAGAAGAATTGTACACTTTTAAGGTGTACGATTTTAAGTGTACATTTTAAGTGGTTAAAATGGCACATTTTATTATTTTACTATAACACAAGTGCTCAAAGCTTGTACGTATGGATTGAATCTTCAGCATTTAATGCAAACCATATAAAGCTTTGATGGGCAACTGCAAACGTTTTATTGTGAATAAACAGAAACAGCTTCCTTCTCCAAGAAAAATAAAATAAAATAAGTGCTGAACTAATACTTGTTGCCCAGGGGGAAGTTCTCAAACTGCTTCAGCTCCACTGCAAGAGCAGGTGGAGAAAGAGGGTTCTGTCCTCAACACTCCTGGAGATGCCCAGGAGAAGAGGCATGGAGATGTGAGGGGAAGTTCACATAGGTGATACCATGGGGACCAGGCAAAATCTGGTGGTCGAAACAGGTACACAGGCAACTGTGAGGTTGGGGAGTGGCAACATGGTTTTCAAAGTGTGCTTTTCATACCAGCAGCATGAATGTTACCAGGGACTTAAAAATACACATTCTTAGTCCTTTGAAATGCACATTCTCGGCCAGAGCGGTGGCTCCTGCCTGTAATCCCAGCATTTTGGGAGGCTGAGGCGGGCGGATCACCTGAGGTCGAGAGTTTGAGACCAGCCTGACCAACATGGAGAAACCCCATCTCTACTAAAAATACAAAAAATAAATTAGCCAGGCGTGGTGGTGCCTGCCTGTAATCCCAGCTACTTGGGAGGCTAAGGCAGGAGAATCGCTTGAACCCGGGAGGCAGAGATTGGGGTGAGCCGAGATCACGCCATTGTACTCCAGCTTGGGCAACGAGAGCAAAACTCCGTCTCAAATAAAAAAGAAAGAAAGAAATGCACATTCTCAGGCTCTATCTACTCCAGCTTGACTGGGACACAGCTACTCCTGAGTTCAAAATTCTGAGGGTTGTCTGGGTGCGGTGGCTCATGCCTGTAATCCCGTAACTTTGGGAGGCCGAGGCGGGCAGATCACCTGAGGTCAGGAGTTCAAGACCAGCCTGGCCAACATGGCGAAACACCATCTCTACTGGAAATACAAAAAAATTAGCTGGGCATAGTGGCGCACGCCTGTAATCCCAGCTGCTTGGGACATTGAGGCAGGAGAATCACTTGAATCCAGGAAGTGGAGGTTGCAGTGAGCCAAGATAGCACCATTGCACTCCAGCCTTGGCATGAAGAGTGAAACTCCGTCTCAAAATAAAAAAATAAAAATTCTGGGGTGTGGGGCCCAGCCCACTCACTGTGTTTCAACAAACCCTCGCAGTGATTTTGATGCATGCTGAGGCTGGAAAAGTCCTGGGTGGGAGAATTCCTGGTGTGAGCTGGGGTTGGAGCTGGAAGCCTTGTTCCTGGGTCTGAGGTAGCTGTGTACACCTGGGGGAGGCCCTGCTGGACCGACTGACTCCCCACATGGAGTGAGCCCTGCTCAGCCCACTACCAGCATCAGGCACTCCCCTGAGGAGCAGGCAACAGAGCCTCTCCCTCTCTCCCGTGTGGCCAGGGGCACTCTGCTTTTCTCCCAGTTTCTCCTCCCACCTCCCCACCTCCTTTTAATCCGAGGGAAAGGCTTCCTGTTCCCTTTTCTCATTTCCCTTTATTTCCTTACTTCTGCATTATCCTCAGACCACGAAACTGGTGGCCTGAAGGGAAGCAGAAAGATTTGTGGTCCATCCTCCTCGAGATAATGATGAACAGCCTAGAGTACTACACTTCCTCCTCCAAAAAAATAATAATAATACTGGCCCTGGGGGTCCCACACCCACTGCGCCCCATCTCCAGACCCTTTACTAATGAGCGTCTCATCTAGCATCCTTTATTTATTTATTTGTTTGTTTATTTATTTATTTATTTATTTATTTATTTATTTTTGAGACAGAGCCTCCCTCTCGCAGGCCGGAGTATAGTCGTGCAATCACCTCTCCCCGCAGTGGGCTCAAGCGATCCTTCCACCTCAGCCTCCTGAGTAGCTGGGACCACAGGTGTGTGCCACCATGCCCGGCTAATTTTTGTTTAATTTTTCTAAAGATGGGGTCTTGCTGTATTCCCCAGGCTGGTCTTAGACTCCTGGGTTCAAGTGATCCTCCCACCTTGACCTCCCAAAGTTCTGGAATTATGGGCATGAGCCACCGCACCCAGCCTAGCATTTTTAAAATGGCAATTTAAAAAGGCACAGAGATGGTGGGGGGAGTTAAGTAAGTAATATATAAGTTAAAATGAGCATAAATAAATAAGTTTGCAAATAAACCTACCTCTGAACTCATTTGACAAAGCTCTCTCAACAGCAACCCAATGAAAGCCAGCAATAAAGAGATGAATACGTAAGTACCAGGGTTCTTTTGGGCCATTTAGACCTGCAGGAAAGGGGACTCAGAAGCTGCTACTTAAGGCCAGATGCCTCTGTTTGACCCTTGCTGTGTACTTTGGCAAAGGTGGGATAATGGAACTCACCCCAGAATACAGTGGGCCCGCCTCAAAGAGCGAAGACAGACATAATGTCCAAGTTCATCTGGGGCTTCACAGAGATGACAACTTTCAGGAAAGGAGATAGAGCAACGTCCTTCAACTTATAGGAAACACCAAAACATGTCATTTTAATCTGATTTGGGGGTGTCTTTATCACTGGGAGTGTGAGAGGAGGATGCGGGAGGAAGTCCTGGGGCTCAGCTGGGCTTTGTTCCCGGCACCCACTCGGCTTTACTCTGCCTGCCCCTGCCAGGGAAGAGACACAGAAGTGGGAGCCAAGGCCCACCTGGCCCTCCTGAGGGAGGCAGATGTGTGCAAAAGCACAGACAGCCCCCCAACATCTGCACGGGGCCCCCAGGCCCTCGGATGGCTACCTGAGCCACCATTTCCCCATCTAAGTGTCAGTTCCCTCGGACTGGGGTCCCAGCTTTCAATGGCACTTGGTTCAGTCATCTGGTTTTTATCATAAACAAGGAGGGGAAGAAGTGGGATGGGGAAATATTCTTTTATTTAAGGCGCTATAAATTCAACCTCTTTCCCCTCATCTTTCTCAAATTCTTATGATACAGATGTTTTCTGCATCATTATCTGCTCAAATCTTGACTGGAACCTCCATGTGTAGGAACAGATGCTTTTAATGACTTTGGCCTCAAAGGAGATGAGGCCAAGGCAAAATTCTTCATTTACTTCATTTGCAGCAAAACCAATAGCACATTCACAATTTGAGGCACGGAAGTTATAAGTTTGTGGTGGGCAACCAAGGGGAAAATGAGGCAGCCACTGACATTCTGTTCAGGTAATATTGACACCAAGGCTGAAGCCTTCAAACAGGTGTGTTCCTCGTCATTCGGTGGACACTGACTAAACACTTGCCATGTGCCAGGCACTGTGCACAGAGGTGCAGTGGTAAATTAGACTTGGGTCCTAGACTCCGGGGGCTGAAGTGGGGGCCCAGATAGGTGAAGACGCAGTGAAATAACCACAAAGGGGAAACCCCCATCTGTCTCATATTTGCTCTTGGGTGCATCCATGCATTATTCAATACTTATGGCCCCAGGCACTGTGTGACAGTCCAGCCAGGGTGGGGGAGACCAATAGGCAAGAACAACGGAATGTGAGAGGCGGGGAACATGATAGGGGTACACACAGGGTACCCAGGGGCTAGGGAGGGGGGATTTGATAGACCAATATTTTATTAGTTTTTTGTTTTTTTGTTTTTTGTTTTAGATGGAGTTTTGCTCTGTCACCCAGGCTAGAGTCCAGTGGCATCATCTCAACTCACTGCAACCTCCTCTTCCCGGACTCAAGCAATTCTCCTGCCTCAGCCTCCCTAGTAGCTGGTGTGCACCACCACATCTGGCTAGTTTTTGTATTTTTAGTAGAGACAAGGTTTTGCCATGTTGACCAGGCTGGTCTCAAACTCCTGACCTCAGGTGATCCGCCGGTCTGAGCCTCACAAAGTGCTGGGATTATAGGCATGAGCCACCATGCCCAGCCCGGTGTTTTATTAGGATTCAAACCACTTAGGGCTTAGCCTTTTGACAGAAAGGAAACTGATTAAATTGTTACCTCCTTTTTTCTCCCCTAAGGGAGTTCAATCTTTGCCTGCTCAGCTTCTACTCTGCTCTCCTCTCCTTTACTTATTTATTAGAGGCAGGGCCTCTCTCTGTCGCCGAGGCTGGAGTGCAGTGGCGCAATCACAGCTCACTGCAGCCTCTAACTCCTGGGCTCAATCAGTCCTCCCACCTCAGCCTCCCAAGTAGCTGGGACTACAGACATGCACCACCACACCTAGCTAATTTTTTTTCTATTTTTTGCAGAAACAGGGTCTCACTATGTTGCCCAAGCTGATCACAGGCTCTCAAAGTGTTGGGATTTTGGGTTTGAGCCACCATGTCTGACCTCTCCTCTACTTTAAATAAAGAACTGCCTTTTCCACCCAGTTTGTGGACTTTTTGTGACACAGAATGGGAGGAAAGATAAAGATGAGAGGACAGGAGAGGTGAATGGAAATGAAGGACTGGGTGACCATCTGAGTGATAGCAGAAGCACCAAAAAAAAAAAAAAAAAAAAAAACCCAGAAAAAGGCTAAGTAGAGCTACTCAGTGCAGAGAGTGTGGCAGATGTAGAGACATGGGAAAATATTGCCCCACTGGCTGTTGGATTGGTGGAAGCATGGCCTCACAGTGAGAACCCCAGAGTAGTTTCAGAGAAGAGGGAATCAGAAAGAAAAGGAAAAGGCATTTGAAGAGAGGCTGGGCCAGTGGTTTTCAAGATGTGTTGAAGATTTTGTGTCCCTGGGACCCTCAGGGCACCTGCATGCCTGCAGGTATTTTCACCATGACAGGAAGCTATTATCTGCCTTTTTTACTCCCTCCCTCATGACCATACAGTGGAGTGTACTAGAAGCCATCCGATGTGTGATGTTGCCACTGGCGGAGTACAGAAGCAGCTCTGAGAACCCAGCTGTCTTCTATTAAGCCGGACATTAAAAAGATTTGCAAAATGTAAAACAATTCTACTCTTCCTGTTAAAGTTTTTTTTAATACAGCCTTTTAAAATAAAATGTGTTACTTAACCAATGGATTTATTGTTTTAAAGTGAATTAATAAAGATAATTTTAAATTCTCAGCTCTAATTTCTAACAGAGTGTATTAGTCTGTTTTCACACTGCTGATAAAGACATACCCGAGACTAGGTAATTTATAAAGAAAGAGAGGTTTAATGGGCTCACAGTTCCATGTGGCAGAGGAGGTCTCACAATCGTGGCAGAAGGAAGGCATGTCTCACATGGCAGCAGGTAAGAGAGAGCAAGAGCCAAGTGAAAGGGGAAAGCCCTTATAAAACCATCAGCTCTCATGAGACTTATCACTACCACGAGAACAGTATGGGGGAAACTGTCCCCATGATTCAATTCTCTCCCACCGGATCCCTCCCATAATTCCAAAACGTGGGAATTATGGGAGCTACAATTCAAGATGAGATTTGGGTGGGGACACAGCCAAACCATATCATAAAGTAAATAGCATTAGATGGAAGGCACATACACAAAAACTCTCGAGTTCCTCAATTGTATTTGATTTGATTTTTGGGAGTCTGGTCTTATTTATTGGTTACTCAAAAGAATCCTATTTTTGGCTGGACTCAGAAATTGAAGCTCACAGAGCGGACAGTGTGCATCTCTCGGCAATCTGTTCCTGGAGTTTCTCTTTGGCCTCCTTCATTCTCTTGGCCAAAAGTTCAGCGTATTTTGCAGCCTCTTCCTCATTTTTCCTAGTACACTGTTTCTTCAGAGCAATACGCCAGCGTTTGTGTTGCAAGACATATGGAATAACATGCAGCTGAATCTTGGGTGCTTTGGTCCCAGATTTTTTGCCTTCTTTAAGGGCTTTCTTACCAACAGATTGGTGGACATTATCTCCTTTAGAGAGACTGAAAAGTTTATGGATTCTGCTAACTCTTTTGGGTCCCAAGCGATGATGCTCAACAGTATCAATCAGTCCAGGAATATCCTTATATCCTTCTGTCCTTTTTTTTTTTTTTAAACAATAACAAAGTTTAGAAAGCTCGGATTGGCATCCACAATGCAACCACAAACAGCTTCGTGCTTCTTGCCCCACTTCTCCTTGGTCTGTAACAGGAATACCCCTTGCTCGGTAGCACACAGACCCAACCATGAGTCAAGACACCCTGCTTCATAGGAAAACTTGTTTGTCGTTCCTGTCACTGATTCCTATCACAGAGCCTTTCCATTCTTCACCCAGAGCATCAACAGCAACTTCTGTGGCTGTATGCTTCTCATAAAAAATACAAAGTTTGCATTCCTCATCCACTTCAAGGAGCTTCTGGCAGCTGACAGCTAGAAAGGAGACATTCAGCCTCATCTTGAAGCGCTGATTGCTTCTGAGGTGCCTGGAAAAAGAGCCCTCAATAATTTTAAAGAGTGAGACCAAAACATTTGAGAATTTCTGGTGTAGGTTATAAAATTGGACCCCTTTTTTGTGCTTTTTGAGGGATTCACATAAAAGCTGGGCCATGTGGGCTCTTCATTCTTTGGGATCAGCCATAAGAACCCAAAAGGGGAAAAACAGGCACAAATGTTACCCATTATTATTATTGTTATAGGGACAGTAATCAGAAAAAGATGGAATACGCAACACAGTCAAGATTATTTGGAAAACCAAGCATTGCCCAAATATTCCATTGACAGTTTGCATCTTTGTATGTTACTGGAACACGTTGGTACAGTTGTCACTGGGAGATACAGCACTTAACTTTTAACAAAGGGTTTCTTAAACTAGGAGTCCAGGGATATCTCAAGGGTCACCAGTTTCACAGATTTGAGACACATCTATAAACTAAATGGAAAATGCCTTCAAACTATGTATAACTGACAAACCACAACTCTGCCTCAAAGCTGAATTGTGACAGAAATACCCATAAATGTGGTCACTGTATCTCTGAATACAAATGTGCTGTGGCCCTGTGCTGTGTGAGGGGTGGCCAGCTTGCCCCAGGCCCTCTGACACTCTGGAGCTTGCTCTGTGGTCCCTGAAGCAAGTGGGAAAATGACCCTTGCATGTCCAGTGTGATTAATTAATTAGAAGAAACACAGTGTATTAGTCCGTCCTCACACTACTATAAAGAAATTCCTGAGACTGGGTAATTTACAAACGAAAGAGGTTTAATTGACTCACAGTTCCACATGGCTCGGGAGGCCTCAGGAAGCTTACAATCATGGCAGAAGGGGAAGCAAGGACCATCTTCACATTTTGTCAGGAGAGAGAGAGAGTGAAAAGCCCAGGAAAAGCCCCCATTTATATAACCATCAGATGTCATGAGAACTCCGTCACTATCACGAGAACAGCCTGGGGGAAACTGCCACCATGATCCAATCACCTCCCACCAGGTCTCTCCCTCAACACCTGGGGATTACAATTCAAGGTGAGATTTGGCGGGGGACACAAAGCCTAACCATATCACACAGCAAGGAAGAATGTGCTCAGAATGGGAAACCCGATGTGTGATATTGCCACTGGCGGAGTACAGAAGCAGCTCTGAGAACCCAGCTGTCTTGGAGACCTGTGAGATCTCCAAGGTCCTTTCCAGCTATGCAAGTCTAGATTAGTACATCTGCATTGGATAAAGAAAATGTGTTGTATACACCACGGAATACTACTCAGCCATAAAAAAAGAATGAAATCATGTTCTTTACAGCAACATGGATGCAGCTGGAGGCTGTTACCCTAAGTGAACCAATACAGGAACAGAAAACCAAATAGCACATGTTCTCATTTATAAGTCACTGGGGACTACAGAGGGAGGAGGGATGGAGAGGAGTGAAGGCTGAAAAATTAGCTATTGGAGACTATGCTCACTACCTGGGTGATGGGATCAATCATGCCCCAAACCTCAGCATCATGCAATATACCCATGTAACAATCCTGCGTGTGTACCCCCTTCATCTAAAATAAAAGTTGAAATATTTTTTTTTAAAAAAAGCTTCTCTAAAAAATAAAATAAAAAGAGTACCTCCTTGAAAAGGTCTGAAATCATATGCCAGTCCAGAGGCGGATGATGGTGCTATGGACTGGATGCTTGTGTCTCCTCCAAATTCATAATCTTGAGTCTGGTGTCCTTATAAGAAGAGGAAGAGACCAGAGTGCACTCTTTCTCTGCCATGTAGGACATAGGGAGAAGGCGGCCATCTGCAAGCCAGGAAGACAGGCTTCAGCAGCAACCCAATCAGCCACCACTTTAATCTTGGACTTCTAGCCTCCAGAACTGTGAGAAATAAATTTCTATTGTTTAAGCCACACAGTCTGTAGTATTTGTTATAGCATTCTGAGCAGACTAAGACAGATGACAATCTCTTTGGCCCCATTTTGGTTGGGGTAGTATTCAATCAATTAGGTGTTCATTTTGGACAAAACTTTGCAGCCTCTTGCTAGTGATTCCTAGTGGATTCTAGCTGGTTGTCTTACTAAGAATTTTATCAGAAAACCTATACAAGACTTGGCACAACTCTGCCCCACACACGTGCAGCCTCAATTTAATGAAGGTCCACCTAATAAAGGAAGGGCTAGGAGTTAAGGGGCCTCAGATTAGGTTTCTGCTCTGCTACTAAATAGCTGCCTGGGCTAGAAGGTTCTTCCTCTCTTTGGGTTCCAGGGGCTGACCAAGGGCAGAGCAAAGGGAGCAGCCCTCAGCTGTAGGGAGTTGGGGCCACTGTCCATAAAGAATTTTAGAGTAATAATAAAACTGACAAAAAGTCCACTTTTAATTACCACTGTGCTTTGGCAATTCTAAACAAAGCCAGTGATACAATTTTCCCCCCTATGAAAACATCTTTTTGAGTTTAAGTTCTATACAATGGCTATAGTTCATGTAGATTTTTAATCTATTTGCATTAACCTTAACATATTCATATTACTTCTCCATTGTATTCGTTTTCCCTGTCTGCATAACACACTGCCACAAACTTAGTGGCTTAAAACAAACCCACCTGTTGCTTATAGGTCTATGGGTCAGAAGTCTAGTGCAGTGTGGCACAGTGGGCTTTCTGCTGTGGGACACAGTGCTGAGGTTATGTTGTCTGGCAGGCTGAGTCTTCACCTTGAGGTTCTGGGGGAAAATTAACTTCCCAGCTCATCCTCATTACTAGCAGAATTCAGATTCTTGCTGTCGTCTTAGTTCTGAAGTTTTCCTTGCTGGCTGGCTCCTGGCTGGGGCTGCGGTTGGCTCCTAAGACCACCCACGTTCCTTGCCTCATGACCTCTCCATCCTCGAGCCAGTCACATGTGTCAAATAGTTCTCATGTTTCAGATCTCTGATTTCCCACGTATCTGATATCTGCACCAGATCGGGAAGGCTTGTGGGATTTGGCCAAGCCCACCTGGATAATCTTCCTAAAACATCAACTGATTTCGGACCTTAATTATCTTTGCAAAGTCCTTCAGAGCAGTCCCCATATTAATGTTTGATTCAATGATGGAGAAGATGCTTGTAGACCAGGAGCTGCAAATCTTGGGGACCGTCTTAGAATTCTGCCTGCTGCAATTCTTCATAGATGTTGTACACTACATGGAAGTTAATTCAGACAACTTGCAATTATACAGTTGGCCCTGGATTGGCATGGACTCGCTACATCTGTTTCTTAGGAGAGTAAGTTTGCTTTGCGTTCCTTTTGAGAAAGTTCACTTTGAGTTCGTGTCTTGTTTTCTGTGGAACTACATATTCCTGCATTTAAGTAGTAGGTTTGAAATGAACACTGATGATAGAGTGACTGTAAAGATAAAGAAACAGAATGTGAGTTACTGCAATTGTGCCTTTCTATGGAATCACTTGGAGTTTTGACTCACGTTTAAAATTTAAACTTTGCATGTAACAGAGATAGTGTACTTTCTGTGAAACAGAAAAGCAAACTGAAAGTACAATATCTCTGTTATGTGCGAATTCTTCATATGTGAAATACATTATTAAATTTGAAAAATATTTGAAAATGTGAATATTTAAAATTGACATACATTTTTTCTGTTAATCTTGCTTTTTGTTCAATTGCTGTTCAACTCTAATATTGTTCACGGCCATGAAAGACCAGTTTTGTTTTGTTTCTGTTTTGTTTTGTTTTCTTTGAGACAGAGTTTCACTCTCTTTTCCCAGGCTGGAGTACAATGGCGCGATCTCGGCTCACTGCAACCTCTGCCTCCTGGTTCAAGCAATTTTCCTGTCTCGGCCTCCCGAGTAGCTGGGATTACAGGCATGCGCTACCACACCCAGCTAATTTTTGTATTTTTAATAGAGATGGAGGTTTCACTGTGTTGGTCAGACTGGTCTAGAACTCCTGACCTCAGGTGATCCACCCGCCTTGGCTTCCCAAAGTGCTGGGATTACAGGCATGAACCACCATGCCTGGCTGAAAGACCAGTTTTTAGGTACATAGTTTTCCTCATTATATTTAAAAAATTAACGTAATTAAAAAGCATGAATCCATTGCATCTTTCCTTTGTTGTAGTGGGTATTTATTTTATACTTTAAGTTTTACTCTCATGATTATATATACAAAGTTCAATGAAAGGGAACTTTAACTGCATTAGTCTGGCCATTATTATTGGTCATTGCATTTCTGATATGGTTTGGCTCTGTGTCCCTACCCAGATCTCATCTTGAATTGTACTCCCATAACTCCCACGTATTGTGTGAGGGACCAGGTGGAGATAATTGAATCATGGGGCTGGTTTCCCCCATACTGTTCTCATGGTAGTGAGTAAGTCTCACGAGATCTGGTGGTTTGATAAGGGGAAACCCATTTCACTTGGCTCTCATTCTCTCTCTTGCCACTGCCATATGAGATGTGCCTTTCATTTTCCGCCATGATTGTGAGGCTTCCCCAGCCACGTGGAACTGTAAGTCCAATAAACCTCTTTCTTTTGTGAATTGCCTAGTCTCAGGTATGTCTTTATCAGCAGTGTGAAAATGGATGAATACAATGATTATTACTAAAAACATTTTGTTGTAAATGGGGCATGTGTGATAAAAAGGAACCCTCTCTGAGTGTCAAGTACATTGGGCACACACTGCAGACGCTTAGACATGCCTCACGGATGTCAGCAGAGGCAAATGCTGCCTGGCTGCCGCTACCTTCAGGGAACTGTGGTGAGTGCCTTGCAGACATTGTCTCATCTAATCCTCACAAAAACATCACTTTTTAGAGATGAGAAAACAGCCCAGAGAGCCATTCACTTAAAAGTGGAGAAGCTGAGACTTGAACCCACGCTAAGACTGTTCACCACATCACTCACTGGCATCTCTTAGAAAGGCCTTGGTTTGTTAAAAGTGATGCATTTTGATCCTGCCTGCCCAGAGCGGGCAATGGTAAGATTCCTGGATGCAACTTCTCTGCTGAAGAGAACATTATCGGCTCCTGAGCTCAGACTGAGAGACGCACGCTGACTCTCCCCACTGGCTCCCCTTGGATGTCTTCCTCCAGCCCCATTGGTACCCCTGCAAAGGCAAGACTCGTTTGGGTGGTTTTTGAATGTGCCTGCCTGCGTGTTAGTATCAGAGTTCTTTCAGAGCCGGGACTGTGTGGGGTTAAAATGTATAACCCAGCAACTCCCAGGGTCCTTGGTACATAATACGGGCTTGAGAAATGTTTGTGGAACGTACCTGACTGGCTGGGTAAAAATTACAGGCTTAAGTGAGTGTTTGAGAATTCTGTGAGAATTTTGCTTAATAACATGACTCTCATCTCCCATGAATGATGATCAATTCCTTCCTCTGGCAGGAAGTAGTGGTTGGTTTCTGCAGCCAGAGAAATTTTTTTTTTCCCCTGTAACCCGTGGGTGGATTAAAATGGAAGGAGCGAGCCAAGCTGAGCCAGGAAGGACAGCCAAGGTCAGCAGGGCTGACGGATCCCCACACACTGTCAGTAAGAGGAGAGGCTGCAGTCACAAAACCATCCACAACTATTCCAGTTCTTTTCTCCTTCTGGTTCATGATAAAATTTTAATTCTCCGCACCCACTGAAATTAGCCCTGGCCACATGACTTGCTGTGGCCCTGAAATGTGAGCTCTGGGGGCTTGTGTGCAATTTGCCACATTGCCTTCTTCTCGTGCCACAGTGATCAGGGACCTAGGCGTGGAGAAATCTTCATCAACCTGGGTCCTTAAATGTTTGTAGAAATCCCCTGCCAACCCATGTTAGACATGTCGGACCAGCAAGAAATAAGCTTGAAGCCATCCTCACATGATTGACAAGCATTCTGGATAGAAATATAGTTATAATTAAGCATTAATCAGGATGCACTATTTTTTTTTTTTTTTTTTTTCTGAGATAGGGTCTTGCTCTATTGCCTAGGCTGGAGTGCAGTGGCATAATCATGACTCATTGCAGCCTCAACCTCCTGGGTTCATGTGATCCTGCTACCTCAGCCTCCCGAGAAACTAGGACCACAGGCAAATGCCACCACACTTGGCTAGTTCTTAAAATTATTTTTTGTAGAGACAGGGTCTCACTATGTTGCCCAAGCTGGCCTCAAACTCCTGGACTAAAGTGATCCACCCTCCTCGGCCTCCCAACATGCTGGGATTACAGGCATGAGCCACTGCACCCATATGTCAGGCTGCTCTTTGACCCACTTCCTTATAAGGGAAAGTCACGCAGCACTGCATAGCGACCTCTCTCGCATCCTCATTGTTCCTATAGATAGGATCTCTGGTGTTAGAGTCACAGGCTTTTGTTTAAGAATTCCTGAAGGTGTTTTCTAGATCCCAAATTTCAGTGGAACAACGGACAACAACCAGTTCGAAGACCCCCACAGAGAAGCAAAATCATCATGAGAATACAGCTTCTTCCTCTCCCCATCCCATGACTTCACCTTGCACTTTTCTACCAATCAACTCTCTCCACGCTTCAGCCCACTCTGAAACCCTTAAAAACACTAACTCCTCAGGGACACAGATTTGAGGGTTTCTCCCGTCTCCTCATTCATCAGCCCTGTGATTAAACCTCTTTCTCTGCTGTGACCCAATGTCTTGGCGTATTAACTTGCCGCACACATCAAGCAATGGACCTATGACAGTTACAAACTTACTGTATGGGGTCACTAAGATTTGGGGGATGCTTGTTATTGCAGCAGCACCTAGCCTGTCCTGATTAGCTCAGAGGATCTGGGGCAGACATGAGAAGGACATCAAGAAACTGAAGAGTTAAGGAAAAGAGAAACAGGAAATGTGGATTAGGGGGTCAATGTGGACCCTGGAGCTGAGGCAGTTGCCTGTGACTGGGCTGTCCACACTCTGTGCAGCAGGCTGGCTTCCTCTGAGGCTCCAGGAGGGGGAGGTAAGCACAGGCCATGGAGTGATGCCATCCATGTGCAAAGGATGATTTTGCAGCATGTGCTGACTGTGGGTCACCACTGACTGGGGAAGAGGTGGAGGAAAAGGGTTGGGGAGAATGTGTGTCGTGCAGCGAGCAGTGTGATCCCAGAACGTTCTAATGCTCCTCAAGAACAAATGAGTCGGGCATCAACAAAGGAGGCCAACCTCAGGCTTCCTGTGTGGGGAGCAGTGCTGAGCTGGCAGTGAGTTATCCGTTTATTCCTTGTGCACGGTGGCTAATATACTTACTCTGTAGCCACTCCTACAACAGAATACTTCCTCTAGGACGTTGGTTGTTCGTTACTCATACATTCATTCTGCAAATATTTGAGCTCCTAGGCACTGAGCCTACCACAGTGAGTAGACAGGTTTCATGGACTTTATGGTCTGCATATGGCCAAATAATTAATAGCAATTTTCAATATGGATTGTTAAGTACTCTGATAGAGGTAAGTATAGGTTGTCTGGGAGAAGAGCGTAGAAACTAGTCCAGAGGTCTGCAAAGAACGAGGCTGTGAGTAACTGAATTGGGAGTTAAGTACATGCTTCTGCGTAGCAAAACCACCCACAATTGCAGGTGAATAAATGCCACCCTTCCCAGCAAGGGCCAGGGAGTGCAGGAAAATATCAAGTTGCCAGAGGATCTGAGTGCAATAGAAAAAGTTCTGAAAGTCAAAGGTCTTGCAACAGAACATTCATGAGGTGAAGCCTTATGATCCATTGTCTTGGGTTCAGTGTCAAACCAAAGGAGAAAAGAAAAAAAAACAAAAAAAAAAAAAAAAACTGAAGACTAGGTGTCCTGGAAGAATAATTCTTTTTTCTCTTTTTTTTTTTCCTTTTCTTCTCTCTTCTTTTTTTTTTTTTTTTAATGATGAGCCTGCATAAACTCAAGGATTTGAGGATTAAATAGCAATAGAAAATTAGAATTTCACAATGATAATGGGACTGTGCCCATCTATAGTTCACTCTTCCCACTCCACAGAGTCCCAGCACATCATTCTTCTCCCACCCCCTCCACTGACCAAATCTCATCCTTTAAGACTCAGTTTAAAAACCACCTCCTGGAATTAAGTATGCCAAGCCGACTCTAAACAGTGGTCACCTCTCCGGAATGGAAGTGCGTAGGGGAATGAGGGAACTATTCATTTTTTACTTTTATCAATTTTTATAAGTATGTATCATTTTGTTTAAATAAAGCCAAAATTAAGCTTATGAGGAAAAACAAAATTCCACTTCCTCCACGGACCCTTCTCTGCTTCTACAGTGGCCCCATGCTCGTCTCATTGCCATCTACCATTTACTGGTTTTTCACAACTAAGTCCTTTCCTCTACTTTGGACTCAGCCCCAGCTAGAACCACCTGCAGAACGCACACAGCATTGCTCGTATACAGGCCACTAAATGAATGGTTGGCGAAGGAATAAAAGCCTGTAACGCTGGCCCCTCAGCTTACGGAAGCTGTGGGGAATTTTCTGTGCTAGAAAGTCGTGCCTTTCACTGAGCCCCCAGCTTTAAGCAGTTTCATAAGTAGATGTTAACAACTGTGTTCCAGTGCCTGCTGGTTCCCACCCACCCCCGCCAGGAAGAGGCTGGCCAGATCATCTTCCCAGGAAACGTGGAATGATAGTACACGGGGAGCTGCTGGGAGCTGGGGAACCTGCAACTCTTCCTCCTGTGAGGAAACAGGACCCTAAGTCAGTGTCCTGTGTCTAGAGTGCCTGCCCCATCTGTGCTCACCTGGGAAAGCAGCTCCCCTCCCTCCCCTCCCTCGGCGCTGGACATTTTTCCCACGTGGATCCACTAGATGGCCTGCAACGAACACAGTGACTTTGAGGAGGCCTGTGTGGGAAAAGGAAGTACTTCCTTGCTTATCTATTTGTTTGTTTGCTTTGTCACTCACCATTTGTCCTCACAAATCCTTTCAAGTAAAACTGATATTAAACACCAATAACTTGCACATTCAAGAGAGGAAAAGGGCTATGGCAGAGTTGAATCTGTGGGTCTTCAGGCAGAGATTTCTGATTGTTGGCAAAATAATCAGAAATTGTTTTGTCGAATTGATTTCTGAGTGTTAGCATTTTGTTCATTACAACATAACTCTGCATAGAAAGAAATGAATGATTAAATAATTCTAAGGGCTTAATAAGTATCTTTTAAACTGCTTCAAATAAAGAGAAATGACAAGACCTAGTACTGGTAAGTGTGAGATAGAGCAGGCTCATTTGCACATCAACACATCATAGTGGCTTTTACAAACAATGTGGCCTTTGCTGTAAGAGCAGTGAGATGACTGGGCGTGGTGGCTCACACCTGTAATCCCAACACTTTGGGAGGCTGAGGCAGGCGGATCACTTGAGCTCAGGAGTTAGAGACCAGCCTGGCCAACATGGCAAAACCCCATCTCTACAAAAAATTTTAGGAATTAGCCAACTGTGGTGGTATGCACCTGTAGTCAGGAGGCTGAGGTGGGAGGATCGCTTGAGCATGGGAGGTGGAGGTTGCAGTGAGCTGAGATCACACCACTGCACTCCAGCCTGGGCAACACAGCCAGACTCTGTCTCAAAAAAAAAAAAAGAAAAGAAAAAGCCATGAGATAACTCATACTCTTTAACCAGGAAGCTTTGAGGAAATATTTAAAAGTTAGAGAAAAACAATCAGTATTGAAATGTCTAGGTTGCTGCTATTCTATTTGTAGTAACAAAAACTTGGAAATAATTTGCAGAACAACAATAGGGGAATGACTTAGTCAACTGCAGTATATCAATATAATAGGTGAAATTTAAAAGGTGGTAAGTGTGAGCTCTGCCTGTACCTGTGCATGTAAAGTCATGTTTTTTTTTTGTTTGTTTGTTTGTTTGTTTGTTTTTAAATAAGGTCCAGGCTTATTCTTTATTTAAAGCACAGGCCTGGCATGGCGGCTCATGCCTGTAATCCCAGCACTTTGGGAGGCCGAGGTGGGCGGATCACTTGAGCCTCAGGAGTTCGAGAGACCAGCCTGGGCAACATGGCGAAACCCCCATCTCTACCAAAAAAAAAGAAAAAAATTTACAGCACAGTTCAAAGTCATTAAATCATTAAATCCAGTACAAAAGAAATGGCTCCCATTTCCTGGATTGGCATCAGACATCCTACCAGCTGCAATTACATCATTTTTATCTATCGTCTGCTTTTCCTTTTCGGGGGGCGGGGGAGGGTGGGGACTTATAAATGGGTCAAAGAGATTTCAACCTCAAAACCAAGGAGAAATCCCTGCTTGCAGAGAAACACAGGAAATGACTCTTTCTCTGTGAAACGCAGTTTCACTCTGCTCCAGTGATGCGGGCCACTGACGGTGTGGGAGAGCGATCAGGAAGAGAATCTTCCTGGAGGTGGCACGAAGTCAGCAGGAGCCCAGGAAATCACACTCCTGGGATGGCTGCTGTCACCACCATCACCCTCTCTTCTGTCTCCCCTCCGTGCCATCAAATTGAGCGAGGAACAAGGGAAAGTAACTACATGTAGAAAACGGAAGTGAACAGGAATGTGGGTGGTGTGAACATAAAAGAAGAAACTAAAAATGATCAAAAGTTTCTCAGCACTGCTTTCCCGCACTGTGGTGGAAATCTCTGATCCATCTCTTCATGTGTCTAATTTCCAGGGAGGGGGCTAACAGCACAGACATGGGACCGAAGGCCCACGTTCGCTCAGAGATCTAAACGGTGGGCCACTCTGAGATGGTGATGAGCCATCTCACCACCGAAGTTGGCTCAGAGATCTAAACAGTGGGCCCCTCTGAGACGGTGACTGCAACCAAGGTGTCTGTGATGTCCTTGGTTACTCCACCTCCTGACCAGGGGTCTAGTTTACCATTGCTGAAAACGATGTCTATGTGCGAACTAATGTTTTTGCCTCCATACACAGTAGTGATCCAGGAGGGCCTTGGTCCCACACCCCACTGTTTAAAACAGTTATCGGAAAACTCCTTCAAGTTCCATGAGTGAAATTCAAACAGGTCATCGATACAAAAAGGGATGACTATTTCTGTGCAGGCCTGATAACTCCAACCCAGGAATCCCAGACTGCTAGTTCTTGCCTCTGAACTATTCAGGCATGTCACCTGACCTGAATAATTACTCACCTGACCTGAGTAATACGCACTCACAGCTTGGAAAATATTCTGCAGCAGCAATGAATCCGATATATTGGGTTTTTTCAAATATTGGCACATGACCTCGATAGGCCAAGCAGGCAAACACTATAAAAAGTTAGATGCATAAGGATAGCTCACCACTGCACGTCACCCAGGTTTCAGAGATCCAGTCTTTCAAAGATCTTGCGTCAGGAAGGCACGGCAAACTACTGCCCATATTTGAGAGTTGATTAATGGCATCCCAGGACCTGCGGAGGTTCTCTGAACAATATGGACCACCTTTCCTAAAATCTGTAGTTACGATCTTCATAAATACACCGGAAAGTTCCAAATCCTTCAACTGCCAGATAAGGGCATAAATTGCAAGAGCTCCAACTACTATATGAGGGTATTTCGTGCTGAACTAGGCTGCAAGCATGCCACCATAGGGGCCCTAGAAGGCCATGACAGGGCGATTTTCAGCTCCTAGGATTGTTCTTTTCAAGTGTTTGACTAGCTCTGCAAAATCAGCCAGAGCTTTTTCTGATGGCAGGAGATCCTAGTGTCCAGAAACCTTGAACAGGTCATCACAGGGCAGGGACTGTCCACAGTATTGCTGTTCCACATACACCAACACAACTTTCAGTTCCTCAGCCCCATCCCACATGAACCACGTATGATTGCAAAACCAGATGACATCCCCATCATCTTTCTTCCAGTATTTATCAGCTATTAGATACTGCTGTTAAAAAGTTTTCACAGTATTAAATCCAAAATGGTCAACCCTCCGAGGGAAGTGGAGAACCGAGTCGTTCTTGGCAACAGCCAGGTAGGATGTGGGATTGGCTGGTGAGTGCAGGCTGCCGAGAGCCCTTAAGGCCAGCTGGAGGGCTGTGGTGGTCCAGGGCACCAGGAAAGCCAGGAGCAGGAACAGGAGGGCTTGGTGGCCCATGGCTAGGCTAGTGGCTGCAGTGCATGTCTAAAGCCATATTAAGTGAATGTTTTCTCTATTTAAAAAGTAATTTTCTACTTTTGAGGTTGAGTTTAAGAACAGGTTGTTTTTCTCTGAGTAAGCCCTTACACAACAAAATATCACCAGATAAGAGTTAAACAAAAGTAAACTCGCCGGGCGCGGTGGCTCAAGCCTGTAATCCCAGCACTTTGGGAGGCCGAGACGGGCTGATCACGAGGTCAGGAGATCGAGACCATCCTGGCTAACACAGTGAAACCCCGTCTCTACTTAAAAAATACAAAAAAATTAGCCGGGCGAGGTGGCGGGCGCTTGTAGTCCCGGCTACTTGGGAGGCTGAGGCAGGAGAATGGCGTAAACCCAGGAGGCGGAGCTTGCAGTGAGCTGAGATCCGGCCACTGCACTCCAGCCTGGGCGACAGAGCAAGACTCCGTCTCAAAAAAAAAAAAAAAAAAAAAAAAAAAAAGTAAACTCAACAGCTGCCTTCCACCTAGAGCCAAGGAGGGAGTGGACAGCCCCTAGACTGGGGAGAATATAGGGTAGATTTATGGAAAGGGGAGCTGGGAGATGTCTTAGATGGCTTGGGCTGTTATAACAAAATACCACAGACTGAATGGCTTTAACAGTGTAAATTTATTTCTCCTAGTTCTAGTGGCCGGAAGTCCAAGATCAAGGTTCTGCTGATGTGGTTCCTGGAGAGGGACTGCTTCCTGGCTTGCAGATGGCCACCATGTCTCTGTGTCCCTACATGCAGAGGACGGGTGATCTGATGTCTCTTCTCTTCTTGTAAGAACACGAATTCCATCCTCACAACCTCATCTAAACCCAATTACCTCCCAAAGGCCCCACCTCCTAATACTATCCCATTGGGAATTAGGGTTTCAACATATAAATTTGAGGGGGATACAAACATTGAGTCCATAGCAAGGGAGAATTCCACCAGCAGATGTTGGGCAGTGCACAAAAATAGTCCAGGCCAGACCGGACATGGTGGCTCATACCTGTAATCCCAACACTTTGGGAGGCAGAGGCTAGTGGATCACCTGAGGTCAGGAGTTCGAGACCAGCCTGGCCAACATGGTGAAACCTCATCTCTACTAAAAATACAAAAAAATTAGCTGCGAGTGGTGGCAGGCACCTGTAATTCCAGCTATTCTGGAGGCTGAGGCAGGAGAATCGCTTGAACCCAGGAGGCAGAGGTTGCAGTAAGCCGAGATTGTGCCATTGCACTCCAGCCTGGGCAACAAGAGCAAAATTCCATCTAGGAAACAAACAAACAAACAGAAAAAGTAGTCTAGGTTGGGGAGGCTCAAGATCTGCTTCCTCTGAGACTTTAGCTGGGAGCAGTCATAACTGTGGTGAGGAGAGGCTGGGCACTCGGCGCTGGCCCACACATGCACACATAAACCACAGTCAGATTGCATCACTAACAGCCAGTCACACGCCTTTAATTCAGACCTAGCATTTGAAACTAAAATCAAACTACTGCACTATTACATGTTGCACCATCTTGTATACAAGGAGACTTCAAAAAGCTCATGGAAAACTGCAATTAACAGCTTAAAATAAAAAATATAAACTTTCTCAATATAGGCTCCATCAAGTTCAAGACACTTTTGTAAGTGATATTAGCCATCTAGTCAACCCTCAGAGAACTGAGGGTCCTGAGAATTTAACCATGTCAATACAGTCATTTTCACATTTATTAACTGAAGAAAAATGAGTGCCCTTTAAGAATTTTTTAAGATTAAGATATAAAAAAGAAGTCAAAAGAGGCCAAATCAGGACTGTCAGATGGATGCTTAATGATTTCCCCCTGAAACGCTCACCAAATTACCCTTGTTTGATGAAAGGAATGAGCAGAAGCATTGTTATAATGGAGAAGAACTCCCTAGTGAAGCTTTCCTGGGCACTAAAGCTTTAGCTAACTTTCTCAAAACACATTCAAAATAAGCATATACTATCGTTCTTTGGTCCTCCAGAAGGTCAACAAACAAAATACCTTGAGGATCCCGCAAGACTGTTGTCATGACAGTCTCCTGACCAGTCCACTGTTGCTTTGGCTGGACCACTTCCACCTCTTGGTAGCCAGTGCTTAGATTGTGCTTTGTCTTCAGGATCATACTGGTAAAGCCACATTCCATCTCCTGTTACAATTGTTACAGTTCTTCAAAGAAATGCTTCAGGATCTTGATCTCACTTGTTTAAAATTGTCATTGAAAGCTCTGCTCTTTTCTGTAGCTGTTTTGGGTGCAACAGTTTCAGCAGCCATCAAGTGGAAAGTTTGTTCAAGTTTAATTTTTCAGTCAGAATTACGTAAGCTGAACCAACTGAGATATGTATGGTGTTGGATATTTTTTCTGTTGTTAATCATTGGTCCTCTTCAATTAGGGCATGGATAAGATGAATTTTTTCCTCAAAAATTGATGTGCATGGTCTGCTGCTATGGGCTTCATCTTCCATATCATCTTGTTCCTTCTGAAAATGAGCTCTCTGTTCATAAACTACTGACTTCTTCAGAGCATTCTTCCTATAACGTTTTCATAAAGCATCAATGATTTCACCGTCCTTCTTACCCAAGAATCACCATAAATTTGATGTTTGTTCTTGCTTCAGTTTTAGCAGAATTCATGTTGCTCTGATAGGGGCTTTTTACAACATGATAAAACCATTCCTAGTGCTTCAAACTAGATCCCATTCAGACATGTTATAACAAGTTAGTACGAGTTTATTTTGGTGCAGAAAATGAAAACCATAGTTTCCATTTCCATTTCCAATGCATAGTTCTTTCATTATATGCATTTTCCATGAACTTTTTGAAGTTGTGGCCTACATATAAGTTGTGGCCTACAGTTAAGTTGAGCCACTTGAAGGGATAGTCTGAAGACCTAAAGGAAGACGTCATGAAATAAGGCAACATTTGATTGGATACTCAGGACCCACAAGGGGAATTTCCCTGGCATCTCCTTTATTGTAGTAAGAATAGCAAAATACAAGACAGCACTAATTACTGCAACATGCTAATGTCTATTTGAGGATAGAAAAACATAGCAATTTTAAAAGGGTGACATAGACTATAAGATTTGTTTCCTTTCTCCTAGAAGATTGCAGACACCCCAAAATAAAATTTTAAAAAGTACTACAAAAGATGTCCTCAAATTCAAGAATAGCTTTCATGATCACATATTTAAAATATTTATTGACCACATACTATGTTCTGGACCCTGTGGTAGTTTCTGAGGTTATATCATGGAACAAGACAGACATTATCTCTACCTTCATCATGCGTAATCTAATGGAGAAGGCACCAACACTTGCACAATTAATGCTGTCATACAAGTGCTACAAAGGAGAATGTGATTGCTATGAGACTGAAATTGTCTTCGTTCGTTTAGTGTTGCTATACCAGAATATGGACATTGTCTTAAGTCTGTTTAGTACTGCTATAACAGACTACCTGAGGCTGAGTAATTTATAAAGAAGAGAGATTGATTTGGTTCACAGTTACAGTGGCTGGAAAGCCAAAGAGCTTGGCGCTGGCATCCGCTCGGCTTCTGGTGAGGCTTGTGTTGTATCACAGCATGGCAAAGAAGCAGAGAGGAAGCAGGCATGTGCAGAGAGACAAAGCAAGAGAAGCAACCTGTCTTTGTAACAACCTATTCTTGCAAGAACTAATCTATTCCTGAAAGAACTCACCTAGTCTCTTAAGAAAGACGTCAATTCATCTCAATGACTTAGTCACCTCTTAAAGGCACCATCTCCCAACATTATGACATTGGCAATTACATTTCAGTATGAGTTTTGCTGGGGGCTCTCAAACCATAGCAAACATAATGGGGTCCTATCTAAATGGGAATGTGGTGTGGGAGTGAGGAATCAGAGATAATTTTTTAAATAAGTGATTTAATGGAGATCTGAAGGATAAAGAGGGGTTGTCTGAATACAGAGGAGAATAAAGAAGGATACTGGGGAGCAGGGGAAGCAACAAGGGCAAAGGCCCAGGGGCAAGGAGTGAAAGAAGGCCCAAGAGGCTAGAATGGCAGGAACAAAAGCTAGCTGGGGAGGAACTAGATTACCCCGGGTCTTAGAGGCCAAGTTAAAGATTTTGTTCCCGTCCTGGATGCAATAGAAAGTGCACCCACTAGAGTGTTTGAAGCAGGGGGAGTGACACTTGTTAGGAATAACGCTTAAAATCTTAAGGAAACTGAACACTCGAACAAAGGACTTTTAGTAAAGCAATTTTACTTTTGCGTAGAGGGGTGCCTCTTTGGCCAGTTGCCATGAGAACACACTTGAACAAAGGGGCATGAGAGCCTTTATTTTTGACACAAGTCTTGCCCGTTTACCCTTTCTCCATTGGCTGGGGTCAGGTCGTATAATTTAAACTAATCTCTGTTGGCTAAACATTTGATTTTTTTTTTCTTTTTTTCTTTTTTCTTTTTTTTTTTAGAAAGGGTGGGCACGTAAAAGAAAGTGGAGAGGAAGGGGAAAGGGTGTCTGTAATGAGCTAGAATGTTAGTCTTCTTTTTAAATAAGGGAAGAGATGCGAACTGGTATCGATAATGCCTGGTATTGTGGCGTGCATGGGCATTTAACAAAGGCAAAAGGGATAAAGGAGAAAAAGGAGAAAAAAAGGGGGAGTACTATGAATTAAAGAATAAAAGATTGATCAGCTTATTTGAAGAGAAATCCACATACTGAAGGGCAAGAATGAATCTGAGGAAAGTCATCAGGAGGCAAGAGACAACAGGGGCCTGGATTGGGGTCATGAAGATGGACAGAAAGAGACGGACTCATGTTATATTTTGAATATATAATCAACAGGACTTAGTAAAGGCTTGGACATGGGACATGAAGAAGGTGTCAAAGATGACTCTCAATGTGGTGTTCAACTTGAGCACCCTACAGATATTGACCATTTACCACAGGGGCTTTGGAGGTGGGCTGAATTTGGAGGGGAAATGGTGAGTCCAGTTAAATTCCAAGGATGACTTTGGACAAAAAGGAGAGGTCTGAGTTGAAGGTACACATCTGGGAATCAAATGAATAGGATCCACTAAGGAGAGAACACAGAGAAATAGAAAGCCCAGGACTGCATCCTGAAGAATGCCAGGACTTATAGGTTGGGTAGGGGGGGATGAGGCAGCAAAGGAAGCTGAGAAGTGGTCACTGAAACAGGAGAGAAACTAGGAGAAGAGGATGCTTGTGGCAACTGATGGAAGAGAATATTTTAGGAAGGTGATGATCAACACTATTGAATGTTGCTGCCAAATTGAGAAGGACCAAGATGTGTCTGTTGTTAGCAATTCCCATGCCCTTCCTTGGGTGAGGCAGATTTTCTGGGTTGTGAGATAGAAGATAGGATGCAGTGGGTTGAAATATAACTGGAAGGTGAGAAAATGTGACTTTAATGGGGAGAAGGGATGTGGTGTGGAGTTGGAGACAACGGGGCATTGAAGGAAGGATACTAAAGATGGAAGCGACTTGATTGGTTTTCCACTGCTGATTAGAAGGATCTATTATTTGACAGGAGGAGATTCAAGATAGCTCCACCGGGAAGGTCAAAAGGGATGGATTAGAGCCATCTCTTAAAGGCACCATCTCCCTGGGTTTAGAGCCCAGGAGTGAAAGGCTGATTGGACATTCTGTACTTGGGGAATGCGATGGGGAGGTGAGTGGGAGCTGTTGACTGTTAACTTCTCATAGGGTAATCTGGCTGGGCCGTGTGCTGGGGAACCCCTGAAATCAATACTTTCAGGTCTCTCCTCCTGGGTCATCCGATTCCCCTGAGGAGAAGCTTCCAGTATCTTGCCTAGAGGGTGAAGACCTGCCTGCCTGCATTCTGGGAGGTGAGTGAGAGAAAAGCCTGCCCACCACAGCTTCCAGTAGACATAACTCATTTCATTCTCTCGTGCTTTTAGGAGCCTTACCTTCCGTTGTACCTAATGTTCTCAGTCCTGAGACTCTCTGCTTTCTCCACACGCTGAATCTTCAGTCTCCTGATGGGGTTGGGGAGAGGCAGTGGTGGAATGGGTTTGGGGGTAACCGCAGAGCCAATTGCTTTACCTTCACTTCCAGAAGTGCCTTCTTGAGTCGTTTGAGGGTGCTGTGATAGAAATCACGTTAAGCTCAGCTTTCTGCACTGCCAGATTTGACTTTCATCAGTTTTCCAACTTCCAGAACCTCATTGTTCCCTCTCCTGTTCCCTCCTGTTCTCTCTTTACTGTGGTTTGGTAGGGCTTCAGGAGAGGTCAGAATTAGATACAGGTGTTCAATCTGCCATCTTTATCCAGCAGTCAGTGTCAAAGCCTGTCGATTGTAGAGGAATATTTTGGCTTTTATAAGAAAGGAAAAGGCCCCAGTGTCCTGTCCCTTCTGACGCTGTGTGGATACCAACACCCCAAACAATGCCACACACCTAGCTGTGTCAAACCAAACCAACCAAAACAACGAGCACACATCGATGGCAAACTGCAGGGCCCGAGGCTCCGGCAATTCATATTTGGAATTATTAATATACGGACCCAAAGCCTTCCGCCCACTGCATTAGCTACCAAAGACAAAATGAGATACATTTAGGAACATATTCGTCAACCTACAATAATGATTAATAAAAAGGTCCTTTAAGTTCAGAGAAATGATTTCTTCTTTTTTGAAGCCTACAAAGAAATGTCATTAAAAATATTAACAGGAATACAAATAAAAGACAAAAAGAACCTTATCATAATCCTATCTGCTCAACATGTGGTTTGGTTTGATTTGGTAGTTTTTTTCCAGGTTCTCAACCAGTTGTGGTCCATAGACATTCATAATTTGACAAAAAGGATCTTTTTCTGTGTCAACTCTGATTAGTTTGTGAAAGTGGGCTTTTCGGCCGGGCGCGGTGGCTCAAGCCTGTAATCCCAGCACTTTGGGAGGCCGAGGAGGGCAGATCACAAGGTCAGGAGATCGAGACCATCCTGGCTAACACCGTGAAACCCCGTCTCTACTAAAAAATACAAAAAACTAGCCGGGCGAGGTGGCGGGCGCCTGTAGTCCCAGCTACTCGGGGAGGCTGAGGCAGGAGAATGGCGTGAACCCGGGAGGCGGAGCTTGCAGTGAGCTGAGATCTGGCCACTGCACTCCAGCTTGGGTGACAGAGCGAGACTCCGTCTCAAAAAAAAAAAAAAAAAGAAAGTGGGCTTTTCCCCAAATCCTTCCAGTGCCTAAGCTGGGCCCCTTTGGGAAGGGCATTAACTGTTTTGGGTCACTAGCACACAGAACAGTGCTTTAATTGTCTAAAACCAGGGATAAGAGTATTATCCCCTCCTTCTAAGGCGCCCCGTGGTCTGGTGCTTTAGCACATGAGGGAGGCAAAAACCACTCTGGGGATGATTTCAGGTTGGAGAGAACCTGGTTCTAGATTTTTCCTTTCAATCAGCCACAGGGCCTAGCTTTCCTCTGAGCAGAGTCTCTTTTTGGAAGTTTAAGACATTGTGTCTCATAGCAGTACTGACACGGAGGGTTAGGAAGAATCTTCGAGGCCCTCTGGCCAGCACCCCTGATGAGTGACTGTCTTCTGCTGCACACTTCCATGGCTTGGAAACTCACTACTGGAAAGCTCCAGTGACGTTCAGACACATATCTGGGACTAACTACAGTTGACACTTGAACACCATGGGGGTTAGGGGCACTGAACCTCCCCTACCCCTTGCACAGTCAGAAATCTCTGTATAACTTTTGGCTCTCCAAAAACATAACTACTAGTAGCCTACTGTTGACTGGAAGCCTTAGTGATAACAAAAACAGTTGACTGGTTAGCACGTATTTTGTATGGTACACACACACACACAGTATTCTTACAATAAAGTCAGCTAGAGAAAAGAAAATGTTACTAAGAAAATCCTAAGGAAGAGAAAATATATTAAGTGTCCATTAAGTGGAAGTGGATCATCATAAAGGTCTTCATCCTCATTTTCTTCACGTTGAGTAGGCTGAGGAGGAGGAGGGATTGGTCTTGCTTTCTCAGGGGTGGCAGAGGTGGAAGAAAATCTGAGCATAAGTAGACTTGTGCAGTTCAAACCTGTGGTGTTTAAGGGTCAGCTGTGATTCATTAAGCCCTTAGTCTCCCTCCCACCCCCAGCCTTTTACAGTTTTGAGCAGGGAGCATGGCCAAGAGAGGCCAGGCTAGACTGGGCACTGCAGTGGGGACTGGGGATAGCCAGATGCAGCTTGGGTTCCAAGTGAGCAGACGTGGGCACGGAGAGAAAGCCAGGTTATTGTAACCCTAGAAGGCCTGACCAGCAACGGTCCCTGAATTCCAGCTGTGTCAGTCTGATACGGTCCCCGGCATGAACACGCTTAACTATCTGCAGCTCCCAGCAACATTCTGCTTTCCAGTTCTTGACACCTGCTGATCTGTCCTTATCCACAACCACCCACCCCACCCCATCCCCACCTCACAGTCCCTGCCCCAGACCAGGCCCTGACCCTTAAATCAGATTGCTCTATTTAGGGCATAGCAAAGTCTGCAGCTCCCTGTGGTGGATACTAGACTGTCCCGTCACCCGTTCCAGTGCCTTCTGGAGTGCCTCCTTGTTTCATACCTGACAAAAAGCTAAAAACTCCATTTCCCAGGTTTCCTTGCAACCAGGGCTCTGATGGGCTCAGATTCCACCAATGAGAGAGGTAAGCGTGAGGTTTCTTCCACCACCTGAGCCAAGAGGGGTGGGGACAGTGCAAGACAGTCAGTCATTCGGCCTGCTTGGAGGGCCGAGGAGGCAGTGCGAGTGTGGTGGTGACCCCTTACTGTTGGATGGCTTTCTGCAGGGTTGCACTTTGGCCCGTGCTGCTGAGGCTGGGAATTGCTCCTGGAACTGCCTCCCTATAGTCAGCTTCTCCAGCTCTTCAAGGGATTTTGTAAACCATCTAATAATAATGAACCCCATGAACTGGCCAGAGTGGTTTCTATTGTTTACAAGAAAACCCTTTTTTAATGTACCCTCAGATGCTGGTTGACATAACATTTAATACATATATTAATAGTTAATATCCATGTATTGATATCTTGTGACCTTCCATTCACACATCTATGTGTGTGTATATGTACACACTATGTACATATATATGTATATATACACACTGTGTCTGGATATATTTTTATATACATATACACACATATAGTATACACATATACACACAAGTGTGTGTATTTAAGGTATACAGGAGTATTTAAGTATTTAAGGTATATGGCAGGATGTGCATAGGTTATATGCAAATACTATACCATTTTATATCAAGAACTTCATCATTTGTGGGATTTTGGCATGTGGGGGGCTTCTGGAACCAATCCCCCACAGATTCCAAGGGACGACATACATGCATATACACAACGTGTATATGTATACTTATATATACACATACATATATACTCATATACACATACATACATATATACATACATATATGCACATACATATATGCCCATACATATAGTTAGTTTCTCACCACCCCATCCCCACCTCACAGTCCCTGCCCTAGACCAGGCCCTGACCCCTAAATCAGATTATAGATGGGTATATATGTATGTGTATATATGTATGTGTATATATGTGTGTATATATGTATGCATATACAAGTGTGTATATACATGTAAATACACATATACATGTGTAAATACACATATGCAGGCATGTGTATAATAGACATATGTACACATATGTATAATATACATATATCCACATTACATATGTGTCTATATATGAATATATACATGTATCCAGGCAGTGTGTTCATATACGTGTGTGTGTATATGCATATACAGTCGTCACTTAGACTTGTGGGGGATTGGTTCCAGAAGCCACCTCCCACGCCTAGATCCCGCAGGATGAAGTCCCTGATGTAAAATGGTAGAGCATTTGCATATAAGCAATGCACGTCCTCCCATATACCTTAAACACTTTAAATCATCTCTAGATTATTTATGATACCTCATACAATGTAAATAGTTGTTATACCCTATTGTTTAGGGAATAAAGACAAGAAAAATATCTGTATATGTTCAGTACAGACTTTTTTTTTCAAACATTTTTGCTCCATGGTTGGTTGAATCCAGGCACATGGAACCCATAGATAGGGCCTGGCCAGGCACGGTGGCTCACGCCTGTAACCCCAGCACTTTTGGAGGCCGAGGCGGATCACTTGAGGTCAGGAGTTCGAGACCAGCCTGGCCAACATGGTGAAACCCCATCTCTACTAAAAACACAAAAAGTTAATCGGGCGTGGTGGCTCACGCCTGTAATCCCAGCTACTCAGAGGCTGAGGTGGGAGAACAGCTTCAACCCGGGAGGCAAAGGTTGCAGTGAGCCGAGATCACACCACTGCACTCCAGCCTGGGTGACAAAGTAAGACTCCATTTCAAAAAAAAAAAAAGAGAGGGCCTACTGAGTATGTTTGTGTGTATATTGTCTCAACATCAGAACAACCTTGGATGTAGCATTATTCTTAATTTGGAAACAAGCTGAGGGTCAGAGAATTGAACAACTCTCCCAAGGTTTTGTAGCCTGTAAATGGCAGAACCAGGATTGAATATAAAATATCTAAATCCAGAGACTTTGTTCCTTTCTACACTGGCATCCAAGGTAGTTCTCTGAGACATATATAACTGTTATGCTTGAAACCTGCATTTCCTTCCACCTGGCACTCCACTCTCCTTAGACGCCAGGCTTCACGTCACGTCCAGTTTCTAAGATCCTCACGGTTCTAGGTCTGGGTTGGTTTGGCAGCAGGATCATCTGAGAAGACCTGTGGTGTGGGCCAGCACTTCACAAACCTTCACGTGCATGTGAAGTCCGGGGTCTTGTCAAAATGCAGACTCTGATTCGGGAGTCTGGGGCGGGGCCTGGGGCTCTGCCTTTCTTACAATTGCCCAGGTGATGCCACAGCTGCTACAGGTCCCGGACCACTCTTTGAGTAGCAAGAGTGGGGCAGTGTGGCATCTCACTCTTGGTTTTGAATTTCATCTCAGCACGATCTGGGGTCACTTATTTAACTAACGTAACTTCTCTGGGGGCTCAGAATCCTCGTCTGTGAAATGGGAACAATAATATCAGCCCCACTGAGGAATTTAAATGAAAGGAGATGATACATAACACAGATCAGCTTCTCACTTGTTTTGGTTAGAATTGGAGGTGATTCCTCCATTGACATAAAACACGAGACTGTTATCCAGACAGAGCTGTTAAACTTTGGGTTGGGTTCCAAATCATTTGGGTTATAATGTCAGCTCTCTGCATCACCCCAGAAAAGTGATCTTAGTAAGATCCTTCTAGTCATTTTGGTTGAGACTTGTTTCAGGTGGTCTGGAAGGCCTATTTATTTATGGCTATGGTTTTTTTGTTTGTTTGTTTGGAGGCGAGTCCCACTCCGTCCGTGCTGAGGTGCAGTGGCGCAATCTCAGCTCACTGCAACCTCCACCTCCCAGGTTCAAAAGATTCTCATGGCTCAGCCTCCCAGGTAGCTGGGATTACAGATGCCCGCCACCACACTCAGCTAATTTTTAAGTTTTTAGTAGAGATGGGGTTTTGCCATGTTGGCCAGGCTGATTTCAAACTCCTGACCTCAGGTGATCTGCCTGCCTCAATCCTCCCAAAGTGCTAGGATTACAGGCGTGAGCCACTGACCCGGCCGTGGCTATAGTTTTAAATGCTGCCTTAGACTCCAAATTGCTGCACACAGCCTGTCCCCAAGTCCGTGTGTGCACATCCATTGTCTGGAGTTTCAGAAGGAGTTGCCTTCTAAGTGTGGGCGTCCAAACTTTCTCTACGACGTAACTGGAAAAAAACAAAACAAAACAAAACAAGAACAGAAACAAAGCAAAGCTAGTTCCACTTTTATCCAGAGAGAACGGAAAGATAGGATCACATTTCCTCAAACTTCGAGCGAAGAAGTCAGGCTTGGGTCTGGGCGCTGGAGCCTGGAGCCAGCTGTAGGGCCGGCCGGCCGCCTGGAAACAAACAGTGCCACAAAGGCAGGCCGGAGTATGCGCGCGCTGCCTGCCTCCTTTGTTTCGTTTCCTGGAATAGCTGCTTGTTCTCATCAGCCAGTGTGGTCAGCATTTCCATTCAAGACCATATTGTCAGGGCTTTATTTTTAAGTCAGGCATAAAAATGGGCCTTGAGCTGAAACTTGGAAGCTGGGCAATTAGCATATTTGAAAGGAAGCCAACTGGTCCTTTGTTATTCCGTGGGGGCAGAAGAGGCTTTTCCATGCTCTTCTAAATGACAAAAGGGGTTTGTATTTGGGGCATTTTAAAACGAAGCGGTAGGCATGGACTTGGCTGTTTATACACAGAAGCTCACAGGAACATTGTTTCTGGGCTGCCCGGATGATGTCTGTGTAGGGGCTGCGAGACCCCAAGGATGTTCTCTGCTAACCAGAGGAACTGGAGCACTTTAATGTAGAAACCGGAAGCCAAGGAACTTTGTGTTTAAAGTAGAACTGCTGGAAGTGGCCAAGTCCACTGCTGCTTTCCATAATGCCCTTAGAGAAAATGCTGACCCGCCAACTGGCAAATACGTCCTGAGTGCCTTCTCCCCACGAGGCACTAGCTTGGCAGAAATTTGGAGCTGGGCTGGGCAGTGATATGGAAAGGAGTATGCAGTCTAAGTAGGAGGGTCATCTGTATCTAGAAAGATAAAAGCATAAGGTTAATAAATGCCTCTTGCTGCAAGAGGAACCAAACGTGAAAGGGATAGGGAAGCCCAGGAGGGGAGGGACCGTGAAGGATTGGGAAAGATTGCTGTGTACGGGTTGGGGGGTAGGAGGGCAGGTGGAAAGAACAGTGGCTTTGGAACCCCTGACTCACTGTGTGACACAGGCAAATTTCTGGGCCTTGGGGAAGTACCAGCAGTTATGAGAAAACTAGGAAAAATAGTACCAGGACGGAGCTGCTGTGGAATTGTTTAATGAGATAATGCATATCAAGTGTTCAGCACATAGCAAATGGTAACTACCATGTTTAAATGATCGGTATATTGGGTTTTGGAGTTAAATAATCTGAGCAAAGGGATCTGGTAAGAAATCCTTGAAGGTCTGGGCAGCCAGTGGGATGAGTCTGGTGCACTGATTCCATGGCAGAGGGGCGGGACACTCTGTAGTCCCCTCCCCTCATTTTGTGCACACTAAACACATAATTGCTGGTTAATTTTTTCATGATGTACATAAACAGGACAAATGTATTTTCCCTATATTTCTGATGTAGAGATCAATATAAATAGGGGTGTCAGATAAATCACAGGCTGTCCCAATGGGGCACATTTTTATTAAAAATTATTTATACTAAGAAGTTGTTGGTTTTTTATCTGAAATTCAATTTAACTGGGTGTCCTGTAGCAAGAGAGAGAGAGAGAGAGAGATAGAGAGTGTGTGTGTGTGCATGTGTGTGTGTGCGTGTATGTGTGTGCATGTATGTGTGTGTGTGTGCATGCACGTACATCCTAAGTCTGGAAACCCTATTCCTAACACCTATGCACCCAACACTCAAGAGTTAAGAAGTAACTTTGCTATCTTACCTTGAGTTTTTTAATGTTTTAAAATTCCACAGTTGGAATCTCCTTGTCACACACATACCAATGGCATTCTTCTCCAAACATGCCCCAAAATGATTATATTCGTGTGTATCCTTATGTGGCCGTTCTACTTTTCTATATGTGTATGTGTCCAGGAACAAAATACACTCTTGTTTTCTGTGCTTTATAGATTTACATTAAATGATATCTCACTGTATTTTTCTTTCTGCCATATAATTTTATTTTAAACATGAAACTTTTGATAAAAATATTACATGTGATGTACACATTGTCATCACCATAATACAGCCAATGCCTGTGCATCCATTGCACAGCAGAAGTACCATCCATTACCCAGCAGAAGTACCGCCCATTACCCAGCAGAAGTAGACCATCGCCAACCCTTTTGAAGTCTCTGTGCCCGCTTCTGAATTGCATCCCCCGGACCCCACATAGAAGGTAACTGCCTCCATGAGTGGAGTGCTTATTCTTTATATTTCTTTGTATTTATTTATTTTTGGGACAGGATCTCACTCTGTCGCCCAGGCTGGAGTGCAGTGGCACAAGCTCTGCCTACTGCACCTTCAACCTTCCAGGCTCAAGCGGTCCTCCCACCTCAGCCTCCCCAGCAGCTGGACTACAGGAGTGTGCCAGAATACCCCACTAATTTTTATATTTTTTTGTAGACACAGGGTTTCACGACATTTCCCAGGCTGGTCTTGAATTCCTGGGCTCAAGCGATCCGTCTGCCTCAGCCTTGGCCCCCCAGAGTGCTGGGATTACAGGTGTGAGCCACCGTGCCTGGCCATTCTTTATATTTCTTTGTAGTTTATCACAATATATGTAATTCTGAATGACAGTGCTCAGTTCTGAGTGAGTTTAAACAGTGAATAGAAGAGAACATTGTGCTGTTTGTATTCTTCTGGAGCTATGCTCTCTTGACTTCAGGTATTTAAGAGGTTCATTTCGTGTTGGTGAGTGTAACTACGGTTCATTTTTTTTTCACTGCTGTTTACTATTCTATTGGATAAACACACTGCATCTTGTATTGCCATGGGACATTTGAGTTGTTTCAAGTTTTTGCTACTACAAACATAGCTGTTACGAATATTATTATACGTTTTTTCTGGTGTGTGTGTATATATATCATATATATCATATATATATCATATATATTCATATATATATATGAAATAATTTGTCTGTGGTAAAAATACCTGAGTGGGATCTCTGGGTCCCTGCATTATTACAATCTCTTCTCAAAGTGGTTCTACAAGTTTCTACCCTCACCAGAGTCTTGACCAGTTTCTACCTCTACCAGAAGCGTATAAGTATCCTAGGTGTTTCACAGTCCCTCCTACACCTGCCAAGCTCCTGGGGACAAAATGATGTCTTGCGATGGTCTAAATTGTCTTTCCCTGATTATTAATGATATTGATCATCTTTTCATATAAGTATTGGCCACTTTCAGCTCTTTTTCTGTGAAGGGATTGCTCTGGTCATCTGTATATTTTTCTATTCGGTTTGTCTTTTTTCTTATTGATTTGTAAGAACTCTTTGTATATTCTGGATACTAACCCTTGGTTGGTTACATATGTTGAAAATATTGACTTTTAGTTTGTGGCTTGCTTTTTCATTTTTTATGATATCTTTTGAGGAAGAAACAGTCTTAATTTTAATGTTGTCAAACTTATCAGTCATTTGCTTTTCTGGTTACCACTTTGGGGGCTAAGAAAATTTCTTTCATCCCTCCCTCCCTCCCTCCCTTCCTTCCTTCCTTCCTTCTTTCCTTCTTTCCTTCTTTCTTTCTCTCTCCCTTTCTTTCTTTCTGTCTGTCTTACTCTGTCACCCAGGTTGGAGTCCAGTGGCGCAACCATGGCTCACTGTAGGCTCCAACTCCTGGGCTCATGTGACCCTCCTGCCTCAGCCTCCTGAGCAGCTGGGACTACAGGCATGCACCACTATGCCCAACCAAATTTTAAATTTTTTTGCAGAGATAAATTTTTTTTGCTGTGTAGCCCAGGCTTGTCTTGAACTCCTAACCTTAAGCAATCTCCCTGGCTTGGCCTCCCAAAGTGTTGAGATTACAGGAGTGAGCCACAGTACCCAGCCAAGAAAACTTTCTTTATGCTGGCATTGTAAATATATTCTCTTATATTTTTCTGTTAGAGTTCTAAGGGTCAGCTTTGTTATTTAAGTATTTAATCTACCTGAAATTGATGGTTGTATATGGAGTAAGGCAGTGATTCAGTTCTGTTCTTTCACCTTACGGATAGCCAATTGTTCCACTGTCATTTATTGGGAAGTCTATCTTTTTCATCGATCTATAGTGCCATTCTTTTCCATACATGCATGGCTTTATTTGTAGGTTCCTTTTGTTCCATCAGTTTGCCTGTCTATCCCTGAGAGTTCCATACTGCCTTAATCACCATAGCTTTGTAACAAGTTTTGATGTCTGGAGAAACAAGAGTCGCTAACTTCTTCACAGCATCTTATCTATTCTCAGTTTTTAACTTACAATGTAATTTTTGAGGCAACAAACTTTTATAGGATTTATCTATGTAAGTATATATTATTTATCATTCATTTAACTGCCATTTATTTGTATTTGCATTATATATATGTATTTCATTTATAAATGCCACAATTGACCATCCATTGCCCCACTAATGGACATTAAGTGGTTTCCCATTTTTTCCTTAGCACCTATTAGAGGAATTGTTGGGTTACAGGGTATGCGTATCTTCAAATTTACTATATAATACAAAATTGCTTTCCAAAGTGTTTAAACCAATTTACACTCCCACCAGCTGTATAAAAATTGAAGTTAATCTGCCTCCTCTGAAACACTTTATACTTTTACCTTTTTTTTAAAAAAAGGAAGGATGTGCAATGTTATCTCATTGATGTTTAATTTATATTTTCCTCTTTCCATATGCATTTGTTTTCGTATGTGTTTGTTAGCTATTCAATTTCCTGTTCATATCATTTGCTCATCTTCCTGTTGGATTGTCTCTATTCTTACTGATTTGCTCATAAGTCATTTTATATTCTAATTACTAAACTTTTGTTGTTTATGGTGGTTGAAATTGTCTTCTCGAATACCGTGGATCAGGGGTTAGCAAACTATGGTCCTTGTTGATGGCCTATTTTTGTACACCCCAAACTAATTTTAATGTAATCTAATGCTTTTACATTTTTAAATATTGCAAAGGAAGAAGAAAGCAGTAGCAGCAGCAGTGGCAACAGAGATGCATGTGGCCTGCAAAGCCTAAAATATTTATCATCTGGCTATTCACAGAAAATTGCTGATCCGCATCCCCCTGCCAGGCTATCACTGTTTTCTTAGTTTCTTTTTTGTTGTCATTGAATAGAAATGTTTCATTTCAATGTAGTATAATGTATCATTTTAAAGATTATAACATTACAGACTATTATATGACTCTGTTGTTTCTGGCTCTCTGGTTTCATTGGTCTATTCATATATCACAATGCCAATACCACTTTTAAATTTACTAGTGTTCCAAAATAAGTGTGATATCTGGTAGGGCAAATCTGTCCCCCCACAACCCATTTTCTTCCTTAAACAGTTCTGACCCAACAACCTCCCCACTTGGTCACAATGACCAAAGTTGATTCAATCATGCATTGACTTTCTATTTACACCTTTCAACTGCCAGTATATAAAAGTCAGTTGTTTCTGCCCCTGCCCCCCGCCAGCTGATTATTGTTATTGCTATTCCTGAAAGGGGGTATTTCCCAACCCATGGCACATGTGTGCATTAGTGATAATTAGATGACTTGCTCAAAAAACCAAACTCATTTTGAAGACATCCGTTTGACTTTCTTTGCCCTTCTGCTGGCTTCTGGTGCAGCAGCTGAGCTCTTAATTATTGTTTATATCAGGTAGTAATACCCCCTGAAAAGTGAAGCAGCTTGCACTAAAGAAAGCATAGAAAACAGTACATTTCTGGCCAGGTGCGGTGACTCACGCCTGTAATCCCAGCACTTTGGGAGGCCAAGGCAGGCAGATCACGAGGTCAGGAGATCGAGGCCACCCTGGCTAACACAGTGAAACCCTGTCTCTACTAAAAATACAAAAAATTAGCCGGGCGTGGTGGTGGGCACCTGTAGTCCCAGCCACTCGGGAGTCTGAGGCAGGAGATCACTTGAACCCGGGAGGCAGAGATTGCAGTGAGCCGAGATCTCACCACTGCACTCTAACCTGGCAACAGAGCAAGACTCCATCTCAAAAAAAAAGAAAGCAGTACATTTCTGTAAATAGACAACAACATTTACTGAATGCTTATTTATTTAAATGTCATTGGGTACATAAAATCAAGCTTCTTGGAGATCTATCCATTAAACTGACGGAATCATTCCAAATTCTAACTTAACTTCAGCAGTAGAGATGATTCATAGCAAAGCAGAACCAAACGGGCTGCAGTTGGATTTTTAGGTTTCTGTAGTTTCTGTTTTCAAGTTTTCAAACAGCTTTATTAATACATTTATTTATTTGTTTGTTTGTTTACCGGGCAGCCTCCCGAGCCAGAATAGGCTCAGGGAGACTCCTTAAACAGCTTTATTAAGGCATAATCTACCGACTTTTAAATTCACTCATTGTAAGTGTTCAATTCAATTATTTTTCACAAATTTACGAAGTTGTGCAGCTACCACCATGATCCAGTTTTAGATCATTCCCATTAACCCAAAAAGTTCCCTCAGACTGGTTTGTAGTCACTTCTCCCCACCCCTTGGCAAATGCTAATCTGCTCTCTGTCTCTGTCAATTTACCCTTTCTGGATATTTAATATAGATGGAATCACGTAATATGTAGCCTTTGTGTCTGGCTTCCTTCACTCTGTTTTAGCAGACTATTTTTGAGGTTCATCTATGTATCAGTATTTTTTTTTCCCTTTTTGTTGCTGAAAAGTATTGAAGTCAAATGAAATATATAGAGACGAATTTCTTTTGTTTTCTTTTGTTTTCTTTTTTTTTTTTTTTGAGACGGAGTCTTGCTCTGTCGCCCAGGCTAGAGTACAGTGGCACAATCTTGGCTCACTGCAAGCTCCGCCTCCCGGGTTCACGCCATTCTCCTGCCTCAGCCTCCCAAGTAGCTGGGACTACAGGCGCACGCCACCACATCCAGCTAATTTTTTGTATAGAGGCGGGGTTTCAGCCATGTAGCGCCAGGATGGTCTTGGATCATCCTGACGTCGTGACCGCCTGCCTCCGGCATCCAAAGTGCTGGGAAATTACAGGTGTGAGCCACCGCACCCAGCCCTCGAATTTCTAAATGTAGCATTTTCTTTGGGAAGAAAGAATTGCAATTTGGGACATACACACAGACTGGGTTGTCTTTGGTGTGTCCAAAGAACAAGGAGAAGTTTACAGGTTGTGTTTTTTTAAAAAGAGATATGTCACGTGTTGCTCTTTTGAGAAAGTTCATTGGCTCTTCTAACGTTTCAGGGAACTGGCAAGCTCTGACTGGTAAGTGATGGTGGTGGGTAAAACTAGTCTTAGAATTGCAGCAAGTTATTTCAGCAGCTGTAGATAAAACCGGTTTAGGTTTACAGCAGGCACTTTTAGCAACTGGGCTTGCAGAGAATTACAGTTTTGGAGAGACAGTATGTGTCCCCAGGGCTTTTTCCTCCTGGCTTCTCAACTCTGTTTTAGTTGAGTATGACAACAAGACTTTCACAAGAGTATTTCATTGTCTGCATAAGACATACTTTGTTTGTTCATTTACCAATTAATAGACACTTGGGCTGTTTCTAGTTCTGAGCTGTTATGAACGACACTGCTCTTGAGTTTTTGCAGACATGTCTACCTGTGGACATGTGCTTTCATTTATCTTAGGTAGACTAGTAGGAGTGGAATTGCTGAATCAAGTGGTTACATTTAACTTTCTAAGAAAATGCCAGACTTGGCTACAGTGGCTACACTCTTTTAAATCTTCACCAGCAACATGTGATGGTTAAAATTTCTCCACATGCTCGTCACACTTGATATCGTCTGTTTTTTTTTTTTTTGATAATAGCCATCCCAGTGAGCGTGTAATTGTATCTCACCATTGTTTTAATTTACATTTCCCTAGTAACTAATGTTGTTGAACATCTTTTAAAGAGCTTTTTAGCCATTTGTGTAATTTTTTGGTGAAATGTCTATTCAATTCTTTTGACCATTTTTATATCCGGTTATTTGTTTTCTTATCAATATATGTTTGGAGAACTCTTTATATAATTTGTATATAAGTCCTTTATCAGATTTGCAAGCATTTTCTCTGAGTCTTTGGTTTATCTTTTATTTTCTTAGTGGCATTTTCAAAGCATGAATGTTTTCAATTTTGATGGGGTCCAATTTATCAATTTTTTTCTTGTATGGAGCTTACTTTCAGTGTCACTCATAAAAATATATAGCCTAATCTAAGTTCAGAAAAAATTGTCTTCTATGTTTTCTTCTACAAGTTGAATAATTTTATCTCTTACATTTATGTCTATGATCCATTGGGGATTAATTTTCCTGTTTATGCTGTGAAATGAGAGCCAAAGTTCTTTCTCTCTCTCTCTCTCTCTTTTTTTCTTTTTTTTTTTTTTTTTGGCATGTGGACATGCAATTGTCCCAGCAATGTTTGTTGAAAAGATTACCCTTTCATTATTGAATTGAGTTTTCTGGAGCCTTTTTAGAAAATCAGTTGGTTGTAAATGTGAGGGTTTGTTTCTAGACTCATAATTCCACTCCATTGATCTATATACCTATCCTTGTGCTAGTACCATACAGTCTTAAAAGGTGTAGTTTCAGAGTAAGTTTTAAATTGAGTAATGTCAGTCCCTAATTTGTTCTCTTTTAAAAAATCGTTTTGGCTACTCTAGGTCCTTTGCTTGTTTTTATAGATGTTTTAAATTAGGTTATCAATTCTCACTGAAAAGCTTCCTAGGTGTTTGATAGGGATTGTGTTAGATTAATAAATCAATTTGGGGGAGAATTGTTATCATGATAATATTGAAATCCATGTGCACTTGGGGTAGCTCTCCATTTTTTTAGCTTGTCTTTAATTTTTCTCAAGAATGTTTTGTAGTTTTCCATGTATGCGTCTTGTATTTTCTTTACTAATTTGTTCCTATTTTATTTTCTGTGAGGCTATTATGGACAGAATTATTTTCTTAGTTTTATTTTTGATTTTTCATTGCTAGCATACAAAATTATAATTTATTTCTTTTATACTGATCTAGTTACAGACAACCCTGCTAAACTCAACTCGTTCATTTGTTCTTACTAGTTTTAGGAGGATTCTTTGGCATTTTCTACATACATGATTCTCAGAAATCATCTCTTCTGAAAATAGATCCAGTTTTATTTATTCCTTTCTAATCTGAATGACTTTGTTATTATCATTTTGTTTTTATTGTTGTTGTTATGGTTTTGTTTTTGACTATTTTCCTGGCTAAAACCTCCAGTACAATGTTTTAAAAAGTGACAACAGCTGGGTGCGGTAGCTCAGGCCTGTCATCCCAGCTACTCAGGCGGCTGAGGCAGGAGAATCACTTGAACCTGGGAGGCGGAGGTTGTGGTGAGCTGAGATCACGCGATTGCACTCCAGTCTGGGCAACAAGAGTGAAATTCCATCTCAAAAATAAAATAAAATAAAATAAATAGATATTAATTAATTAATTAATTAAAAAATAAAAAAGGGACAAGAATGGACATTTCTACCTTGTTCTTGATTTTAGGGGGGAAGGATTAATTTTTCCACTAGTCAGTATAATGTTAGCTATGGGTTTTTCACAGATGCTCTGTATCTAGTTGTGGAAGTTGCCTTCTGTTCCTAATTTATTGAGAGTTTTTATCATAAAAGGGTGTGAGGTTTTTTTTGTCAAGTGTTTTTCTGCACTTATTGAGATAATCATGTGAATTTTATTATTTATTCTATTATGCTTATCATATGATTGATTTTCAAATGTTAAACCTACCTTGCATTCCTGGGATAAATCTCACTTTGTCATAGCATATCATCCTTTTTATATTACTGGATTCAGTTTGCTGTTATAATATCTTATTAAAGAATAATGCATCTATGAACATTAGAGAAACTGGTTTATAGTTTTTTCTTAAAATGCATTTGTCTGGCTTTGATATCAGGGTAACACTGATATCAAATAAATTGGCCTTCAAATAAATTGGGAAGTGTAGCTATTTTTTGAAAGAGTTTGTGAAGAGTTGATATTACATCTTTGATTATTACATAGAATTCACCAGTGAAGCCATCAAGTTCTTAAGTTTCCTTGTGGAAAGTTGTAAGCTAATTCAACTTCTCTACTTCTTAGAGCTCCATTGAGATTTTCTATTTCTTCTTAAGTTTTGATATTTTTGGTCTTTCTAAATATTTGTCCATTTTTTGGTCTATTTAGTTGGCATAAAGTTGTTCATAATAGCCCTTATAATGTTTTTCATTTCTTAGGATCAATAATGATGTCCTCTCTCTCATTCTTGATTTTGGAAATTTGTGTCTTCTTTCTTTTTTCTTCACCAGTCTAGTTAAGCTTTTCTTAATTTCATTGTTCTATTCAAAGACTAATTTTGGTTTCATTGATTTTCTCTTGTTTTCTGTTTTCTGTTTCATTGATTTCTCTTGTAATCTTTATTCCTTCCTTTTTTCTACTTGCTTTGGACTTAGATTCGTCTTCTTTTTCTGTCTTCTTAATGTATAATATTGGGTTATTGATTTGAGGTCTTTTCTGTTACAGGCATTTAAGCCCTCCTTTAGCTGAATCCTATACATTTTTATGTGTTGTGTTTTCATTTACATTTAGCTTAATGTATTTTCTAATTTCCCTAGTGATATCTTCTTTGACCCATGAGTCATATGAAAATGTGTTGTTTAATTTTCAAGTATCATGGGATTTCCCAAATTTACTTCACTGGTTTCTAAATTAATTCCTTAATAGCTAGAGAGCCTACTTTATATAATTAATCTATTTAAATATACTGAGACTTGTTTTGTGGCCTAACATGTGGTTTAAGAGAATGTTTCATATATACTTGAAAAAGAATGTATATTCTGTAGTCAGAGTGATGAGTATATGTCAGTTAGACTGAATTGGTTAGCAGTGTTGTTTAATTCTTCTATATCCTTTTTGATTGTATATCTAGTTTTTCTATCAATTACTAAGAGGTAGTAATGAAATATTCATCTATTATATGGATTTATTTAGTTTAATTTCAATTCTGTCAGTTTTTACTTTATATATTTTGAAGCTTTGTTTTTAGGTATGTATACATTCGAAATTGTTATACTTCCTGATGCATTGACCCTGTTATCATTAGGAAATATTCTTATATATCTCTGGTAATATGTCCTGTAGTCAAGTCTATTTTGTCTATGTTAATATAGCTGCTTGAGCTCTCTTATAGATACTGTTTCATATGTCCTTTTCCATTATTTTACTTCTAGCCTCTTTGCATATTCAAGTCTGTGTCTTCTATCTCTTGTAGACAAGATATAGTTGGATCTCGGTCTTTGCTTTTTGTTGTTGTTGTTGTTGTTTGTTTGTTTGAGATAGGGTCTCACTCTATCACCCAGGCTGGAGTGCAATGGCCTGAACATGGCTCACTGCAGCCTTGCCCTCCTGGGCTCAAGTGATCCTTCTGCCTCAGCCTCCCGAGTAGCTGGTACCATAGGCACCCACCACCATGCCCAGCTAATCCTTAAAAATTTTTTTGTAGATATGAAGTCTTGCCATGTTGCCCAGGCTGATCTCAAATCCTGGACAGAAGCGATCCTCCTGCTTCAGCCTCCCAAAGTCCTGGGATTATAGGTATGACCCACCACACCTGGCTGGACCTTAGTTTTGTGAAAAGGAAATAAAATCTTGGGACCCCAAAGTCATTATGCCAAAGGGAAAGTTAAGCTTGGGAACTGAGTCACACAAAAACTGCCTTCCTTTTGTTTTCAGCTAGCTGAAATTTCACATGCTTGCTTTATCTTATGTAAAATGTACATTAATGCATAAATTACTTTCCCCACACTCCTCTCTTTTCACATGTCAAATGTGGATTCAGTGAGTGCTAATCAAAGCCTCACAAGAACCTCCCTTTCTTTGTGTTTTTTTTTGTTTCTTCCTTCCTCCTTTCCCTCCTTCCCACTCTTTCCCCTTTAAATGTCGAAGTCCTCAAAACCCTCTTTGGAAGAAGCACAAGCCATAGGTCCTACTATAACTTGTGCCTCTTTTTCCCAGGCACATCCTCAACCTTGGCAAGATTGACTTCTAAATCAATTAAGATCTGTCTCAGACACTTTTTGATTTACAGTTTTCATTCCAATATGATAATGTCTGCCTTTTGATTACAGGGTTCAGACTTGACACAGGCTTTGCTCAAGAACCTCAAATTAATAAAGTTTCTGCTGGTGTGTCTGTGAGTGGGCAGGGGATACATTAAAAATTCAGGTCATTTTCAAGCCGTTTTCAAGCTTTTACTTTTCACCTGCATTCCCTCTGTGTCTTGTGTATAGCCTCATGGTTGACCATGAGTGTGTGGCTACCTTGGGAAGTCTTCAGTCTCTTCTGCACTAACACGCAGGTAACCAGAAATATGCTTGCCCCAATCAGAAAGGCAACCTCAGGCTACTAAGGCCACCCCTTGCCCACTGCCAAGATGGTCATTTCCGGACCATCTTGGATATGGGTGTCCTCCTCTGCTCCAACTAAGCAAGCCCCTTTCATGGTGGCAGTGAAGCTGCTGGACCTCATGGCCTACCTGCCCTGGCAGAACATTCTCTTCACCTATCCGGGGAGGAGAAATGGAAGCAGTCCCAGGCAGGAATGCCACAGACTCCCACTGTTGTTAGTAGATTTTTGTGCACAAATGCTTCTTAGATTGTTAGATTCCTTTGATCAATTTGCAGGGTACTGAAATTGTTTTTCTTGCCAATGTTGTTCAGTTTTATAGTTGCTTTTTGAGAAGAGGATTTTTTGACCTCTTCACTTGGCTGTAGCCAGCAATCTCACTAACAAAGGCTGGGGGCACTGAAACCCATCTCCTTCAGGACAACTGGAATTTTCAGTATTGAATGAGGCCTTTTGGATCTGGAAGGCTGCTCTGACCTTGCTTATTATAGAGCAGAGTTGCACAATACTGGTTTCTTCGTGATGCCATTCTAAGGAAGTTTAGTTAATGAAATGGTAAAAGACCTTCACCAAGGGGCATTTTCCTCAACACAGCAATCCTCAGTGGAGACTTTCAGGTGGTGTTCCAATGTATTAGTAGATATATTTTTGTGTTTTAACGTTCATGACTTGAAGTTTTACCGTATCCCCAAGTAAGAGATAGAAAGTAAGATTTTGCATGACCACTTAAAATTGGCATAACTGTGTCTTTAAACGATGACTAATAATAACACATGTTAAATGCTTAGGTTCTTGGCATTGTACTGTTTCCCCTACATTAGCTTTGAGTTAGGTATTATGATCAACCACATTTTAGAGTTGGGAAAGTAACCTACTAGGAGTTGCTATCTAATAACTGGTCTTTGAAGCCAGAAGTCCTTATTAACATACTCTATGGAGTTGTGGCCTGGAAGTGACCTTTCACAACTCATCAGAAGAAGGATGGTGAGTCATACCAAGTGTTTATACCCAGATTGGACATTAAAAGTATAACTATCTTGGTATAACTGATTCTTCCCTAACTGCTTGACTAGAGTCGTTGATGATGACTTTAAGCAAGCCCAGCCCCTGAATATGATGGTGGGATTGAGGAGGGAAGCTCCTCCAGGGACAGCACCTCCTGTCTGTGGGTAGGCTGAGCAATCTTTCCTCATTTTAATGACAAGAAAATTGAGGACTAGAAACATAAAAAGACTCTTCTCTAAGGACCCTGAAGGCCGAGTTCAAACACCACCTCTTCCCTGAAGCCTTCCCTGTCTCTCAGTTCCTCTAGTGTGATTCATATGCTTAGTGCAGAGAACCTGCTCTGGTTGGCTGAATGGTTGATTCTCATAGGGTAGGTTAGATCGAAGCCATAACTAAGTGGCTACCTGTGGCCAGAGAACAACTGCTTTACCACACAAGTGCAAGGCAGGGCGGCAGCCCATTCTGTTTCTGCAGAAACATCTCAAACATGGAGCCTTTGAATTATGGGCATACTCTTCCACTTACATGGCCATATATAATTCTTTCTTCCGTTTGCTCTCTCTCCAGCTCATAGAAATGTTGAGACAAATCAGATTATGGGCTAAAATAAAAGCTTTCCAACCTGAGCCTTACCTTATTGTGACATTGGAATGAGAGAAGTCAGTCCTTCCCAATCCTTCCCTTTCTGGCTCTTCATTCTATTTTCAAATTGAGAATGGGCCATTATGGGCATCGTTTCCAGGACGGAAAAAGCCCAGGGAATGAGAGAGGGCAAAAGCAGAGAATAGGCAGAAATAGTTTTATCCATAAACTTTTTATGTCTTTCTAAATGGTACATGATGTGGAAGAGGCACCCACACTCTGTCCATGTGTGTTGCAAAGTATGAAGATCAACCAAGGTGGTTTACACCTTCAGACAGAAACAAATTGGGCAAAAATACAGTTACTTAAAATGAAGTCTGAGTTGGATGGGTCAGTAGCAAGGAGTCATTGCAGAAGGAGAAACTTAAAGCCAAATATTGTTGCATAAAATGTTTCAGGAATAGAGGTTCATTGGGTAGAGAAAGTTCTGGATGAAATATCAAGAGAAGGGTGCACTTGTCCAGGTGCCAGCAGCACATTGTGGATTAAAGAATTACAAAATATCTGGGTTTTGGGGTGGGGGGAATGCATAATATAGTTGGATCTTATTTATTTTTTTACCCATTCTGAAAATCTCTGTCTTTTAATTGACCTATTTGGACCACGTACATGTAATGTGATCATTGATATGGATGAATTTAAATCTATTATCTTGCTACATATTTTATATTATCTGTTATTTGTTCTCTCTCATTTTCTGTCTTCTTTTGGATTAGTTGAGCATTTTTAAATAATTCCATTTTATCTCCTTTGTTGGTTTATTAGTTAAAGCTATTGTGTTTTAATGCTGGTTGCTTTATGATTTAGCCTATCACAATCTATCTTCAAGTAATACTATATCACTTCAGTAATAGTATGAGAAACTTGCAACAATATACTTCTATTTCTCCTCTCCCAGCCTTTGTGCTATTGATGTCATACATTTTATTTATTTATTTATTTATTTAGACAGAGTCTCCCTCTGTCACCCAGACTGGAGTGTGGTGGCACAATCTCGGCTCACTTCAAGCTCCGTCTCCCAGGTTCTCGCCATTCTCCTGCCTCAGCCTTCCGAGTAGATGGGACTACAGGCGCCCGCCACCAGGCCAGCTAACTTTTGTATTTTAGTAGAGACGGGGTTTCACCGTGTTAGCCAGGATGGTCTCGATCTCCTGACCTTATGATCCGCCCGCCTTAGCCTCCCAAAGTGCTGGGATTACAGGCGTGAGCCACCGCACCTGGCCCATACATTTTATTTCTATATATGTTTAAAAGCCCACAATTTAATATTATTAGTATTATCATTATCATTATTTATTTTTTCTTCTTTTGAGACGGAGTCTCACTCTGTTGCCCAGGCTGGAGTGCAGTGGCGCGANAGACTGGAGTGTGGTGGCACAATCTCGGCTCACTTCAAGCTCCGTCTCCCAGGTTCTCGCCATTCTCCTGCCTCAGCCTTCCGAGTAGATGGGACTACAGGCGCCCGCCACCAGGCCAGCTAACTTTTTGTATTTTTAGTAGAGACGGGGTTTCACCGTGTTAGCCAGGATGGTCTCGATCTCCTGACCTTATGATCCGCCCGCCTTAGCCTCCCAAAGTGCTGGGATTACAGGCGTGAGCCACCGCACCTGGCCCATACATTTTATTTCTATATATGTTTAAAAGCCCACAATTTAATATTATTAGTATTATCATTATCATTATTTATTTTTTCTTCTTTTGAGACGGAGTCTCACTCTGTTGCCCAGGCTGGAGTGCAGTGGCGCGATCTCGGCTCACTGCAAGCTCCACCTCCTGGGTTCACGCCATTCTCCTGCCTTAGCCTCCTGATTAGCTGGGACTACAGGTGCCGCCACCATGCCTGACTTATTTTTTGTATTTTCAGTAGAGACGGGGTTTCACCATGTTAGCCAGGATGGTCTTGATCTCCTGACCTCATGATCTGCCCGCCTTGGCCTACCAAAGTGCTAGATTACAGGCGTGAGCCTCTGCACCCAGCCTATAGTATTATTTTTTTAAACTTCCAATCATCTCTTAAAGAGATTAAATAGGTAGAAAAAAATGTTAAATTTACGTATATAGTTACCATTTCCAGTGCTCTTCTTTCTTTTGCATGGATCCAGATTTCTATTTAGTATCATTTTTCTTCTGCCTGGATGACGTACTTTACCACTTCTTGTAGTTCAGCTTTGCTGGTGATGAATTTTTTCAGCTTTTGTATGTCTGAAAGAGTCTTTATTTTGCCTTTGTTTTTATAAGATATGTTTTTTGGATATAGAATTCTAAGACGGCAATTATTTTCAGATGTTTGCTCCCCTATCTTCTACATTCCCTTGTTTCAAACAAGACAGCTGTCATTCTTATTTTTTTCCTACATAGTATGTATTTTCCCCCGGATGGCTTTTCATATTATTTATTTATCCATGATTTCAAGCAATTTTATTATGATATGGCTTGGTGTAGTTTACTTCATGTTTCTTGTGTTTGGAGTTCATGGGACTTAAATCTGTGTGTTTATAGTTTTCATCAAATTTAGAAAAATTTTGGCCATTATTTTATTAAATATTTTTTCTGTCCCCTACTGCCTTTAGGGGACTGTAGTGGCATGTACATTGGGTTTCTTTAAGTTGTCCCACAATTCACTGATGTTCTGTTAATTTTTTTCCCCAGTCTGTCTTCTTTCTGTTTTCATTTCAGATAAATCGTATTGCTAGGTCTTCAAGTTCACTAACCTTTTCTTCTGTAGTACCTAATCTTCTGTTAACCCCATCTGTAGTATTTTTTATCTCAAACATTGAATAATTTATTTCTAAAAGTTTTATTTGGGTCTTTTTTATGTCTTCCATGTCTCTGCTTATCATATTTAATCTTTCCTATAGGTTCTCAAGCATATGAAACATAGTTTTAATAGCTGTTTTATGTTTTATCTACTAATTCTATCATTTGTGTCATTTTTGGGTAGGTTTCCATTAATTACTCTCCCCTCGTATTTTTCTACTTCTTTCTATAAAAAAGTAGAAAATATGCCTGGTAATATTTAACTGAAGGGCAGACTATGAATTTTACCTTTTGAATTCTGGATATTTTTACATCCCTATAAATATTATTGAACTTTGTTTTGACATGCAGTTAAGTTACTTGGAAATAGTTTTACCCTTTCAGATTTTGCTTTTAAGATTTGGTAGGTAGGACTAGCGGGTAGTCTAGTGATAATTTGCTTTGGGTAGTCTAGTGATAATTTTGTCCCGCTACTACCCTACTGTCCTACCCAACAATATACACTCCACCAACACCCACTAACTTGACATTCATTCTTTCACCCAACAAGTGTTTATGGAGTGCATATGGTGTACCAGGCAAAACTCTTCTGAATTCTCTATCTGATACTCCATGAACTGGCAGGTTTTTCACACTGGCCGGTGGGAACAGAAACTTTCCTAGCCCTGTGTGAGCTTAGAAGATTGTTTCCTCTAGTGCTTTTGGGTAATATCCACCTGCCTTCTGGTGGTTTCCTTGTATGCACATGCTGATTAATACTCAGTTGAAGACTTGTGGGAAACTTCCTGCTGATTTCAAGAGTTTTCTTCATGTGCAGTTTTTTGGTCTTCAGTCCTCTTCCCTGAAAACTCAGTCACCTTGTCCTCCCTGGACTCCCAGTTCCATCTACTCAACTCAAGGAGATTATAGGGCCCCACCTGGCTTCCCCTCCCTGTGCTACAGCTTGGACATTCTCTGAAGGCAGTAAATTGGGGCACGTTTGTTTGTTTTTCCCTCTCGGTGTCCCTGTCCTTCATTCCTTGATGTCCAATGTCTTGAAAATATATGTTTTCTTCAGTGTTTCAGTCTTTTCAAGTGGAAGAATAAGTCCAGTCCTTGTTACTACATTTTGGCCAGAAGCAGAAGTTCATCTGTGTTTCTGGATGTTTTCCATCCATGAGGCTCACTCTGCTTGGTTTTGAGTGAGAAACAGATGAGGTTTCTTGACTCTATGGGTAAAGAACCTCATCACCCACTGCTAAGCAGTGTTAGAGAACACAGGTGCTTACATGAACAGGCCTGGAAACCTATTCTCTGTTCTATTTCTAATCTCAGCAATCTGACTGCTTCTCCAAGCCCTGACTAGCTTGCTTGGCTCTTATTCTATATCTTGTTATAGCTTCTGGTAAACCAGATTTATTTAACATTTTCCTTGTCCTAGACAGCAGAAAATCTCTTACTAAAACCAATCTCTACTGTCCTATGCAACAATATACACCCCATCAATACCCAGGAGCATGACATTAATTCTTTCATCCAACAAGTGTTTATGGGGCGGCTGTGGTGGACCAGGCATTCTGCTAAATATTAGGAATGTAATTTTAAGCAAATGTAGACACTATCCCTGCTTGCATGGAGTTATTTTAGATATTTTCTCATCACAACAATCAATAAACATTGAATTTTACACATTCGGCCTGTCTGATTCTAAATATAACCATAATGATTACTATATATAAGCACTTTACTCTCTGTTCTATTATTTAGTACCCTCAGTTGGAGTGAGACCCTGAACATTTAAGTTAACTTTAAAAGCTGTTCCAAGCCGCGTCATTTCAATTTACTGCAAAGGTTATCAGGGGGTCAGTTATCCAATTTTGCTCATAGGTCTTGAACTAGAAACTGGGTTTCCTTGTCTAGTTCCCATGTTTTGAAAAATCGCCACTAAGCTTCAACTTCACCACTTAGGATCTGCTTAGGCATCTACTCAGAAAAACTGTAACATGAAAGGCCATCACTCAGTCATTGACTTGAAGCAATAAATAACTCAGCTGACATCAGCCATTTCTTGGCCTTGTCCATCCACTAAGCTTGCGATTCCTAGGGTGGAAAGTTTGAGTCCTTATTTTCTTTTTTTCATTCCTTTGTCCTGAACCCTCACAGCCACCTCACATCTACCCCACTCCCTAATATGCATCCACTTATTAGGAAGGAACATTCCTAACCCACTCCTATTACCTGTGAGTTGATGTCCTCTTGAGCAGTACTCCTGGTCTGTTACTATCCCTTACTCACACCTCTGCAGGCTACATGATTCATGAGACAGCAATTGGTCCATGTTCTCCACTGGGAGGATCTAATGTATTAAAAGGCTCTAAGCCCTGAAGTACCAACCTCTCTTCTTTCCTGTCTGCCCCAGGCCAGTGTGAAGTACGATCTTGGCTTAGAGGGTATGCTTGCAAATGCATGCTTTTCCTAAGTGGACTTTCCACTGGATCTGGGTGTAGGGGAGGGATGCGTGCGAAGGAGTGATGGAGAGTGTGTTAGCAAGTCAGTTTGGATTGACTACCTATGCCACATCCTCCATCCTAGTTTTTTTTTTTTTTTTTTTTTTCTTTGACCGGGTTTTCGTTTTTTGCCCAGGCTGGAGTGCAGTGGCCGGATCTCAGCTCACTGCAAGCTCCGCCTCCCGGGTCCACGCCATTCTCCTGCCTCAGCCTCCCGAGTAGCTGGGACTACAGGCGCCGCCATCTCGCCCGGCTAATTTTTTGTATTTTTTAAGTGGAGACGGGGTTTCACTGTGTTAGCCAGGATGGTCTCGACCTCCTGACCTTGTGATCCGCCCGCCTCGGCCTCCCAAAGTGCTGGGATTACAGGCTTGAGCCACCGCGCCCGGCCCCTAGTTTTTATCAGTAGTAAATCTGCCCTGTTGATCTCCAGCTGCTGATCCCTTCATCTACCATTCAGTTGAATCTACCCTCAAGAAGGGAAGGAAGCATTTCTCCTGGAGCCTTACCTACAAGTGGACGGGTGACAAGTGACAGTAACTGGACAGGGAAAGATCGCTTACACAGGTGACAATCACTTATGGTCTGCATGAGTGAACGAGGGGGAGTCAACAAAATCCAGTGCCCCTGACACCGAGAGGCAGCAACGCACACACAAAATGAGCCCCTTGTTTGCTGGTGGCTGCTCATCCTCACACGTGCTCTGAGTTGAGGAGAGGGGTGTGGATGGCGGGGACGTTGCGAGTTCGGACGGAACAGTGATGGAGCTGCTATCCAGGACACATCTTGACCCTGTGATCCCACGCTGCACTTTCAGGCTTGGCTTCCTGGATGCAACATGAGGGATTCTGTGTGAAAAGTTAAATATAACTTTTGGTTTAGTGTTTCTGGACAGGAAGTGCAGTTTGAAAGTGAGGAAGACGAAAAACACATTGACAAAGGAGACACAATCATGAAAATCGAGCCCAGGGGAAAACCAGAGCCTTTACTCTGAACACTGAGAAGACTATTGAAGGCAAGGCATTTTGTGGTGGTTGTTCTGTCTGGTTTTGTTTTAGGGCAGCCTGAAACAGGATATGATGCAGAACTGGAACAATCCAAACTTCAGTTTTCTCTGAGCAAAACATCACCCTTGACCTAGGGGGAAACTGCAGAAACAGAGTATTTAACAATTTCTTACCATTTTTGCTTCATATGCTGGGGATGGCTTTTTCATCTTTCAATACCAGCACATTCATTTTATTTCAAACACCACTACTTGCAGGCTTCTGATGGCAATGGAGGTTAAATGGCTTTTGTGTGTCATGAAAGACAATGGGTTTCTTTTTTTTTGATAGCCTTATTGTCTGCTTTCTGTATGTCCACACTGCAAAGCGTGTGTCACAGAGACCTAGAAACACAGTTCTCCTGTTTCCATTTAGAATCTGTGTGCCATTTTCCTAGTTCTGTGCATGTGCCCAGTTCCTCACTAGCCCTTCACACAATGAGCCAACACCAATTCATACTCCAGATGTGAATCAATAACTTTATAGCCTTGGTTTTTAAACTTTATACCTTGGAAAATGTCAAATATATTACCAAGCCAGAGAGGAATCTCTCACTGAACCGCCACATATCCATAAGCAGCATCCACAATGACCATCTATATCCCCACCAACTCCCCGCTGCCTAGTTTATTTTCAAGCAAATCCCGAAATATCACGTTGTTTCATCTGTAAAGATGTCATTATGCATCTTAAAAATACGAGGACTCTATGCTGGGCGCGATAGCTCACACCTATAATCCCAGCACTGTGGGAGGCTGAGGTGGGCAGATTGCCTGAGGTGAGCAGTTCAAGACCAGCCTGGCCAACATGGTGAAACTCTGTCTCTACTAAAAATACAAAAAATTAGCTGGGCGTGGTGGCAGGCACTTGTAATCCCAGCTACTTGGAAGGCTGAGGCAGGAGAATTGCTTGAACCTTAGAGACAGAGGTTGCAGTGAGCCAAGATCGCACCATTGCTCTACAGCCTGGTAACAAGAGTAAAACTCCATCTCAAACAAACAAAAAATACAAGGACTCTTTAAAACTACCCAGAATACCATGTTCAAACCAAAAATCTTGATAATTTCTAACATTTCAAATTTCTTCATTGGATTGTTTTGAAGCAAATGACAGGCATCCTAACGTTTCATCAATTAATAATTCAGTCTGTGTCTCTCTAAAAAACCTACTTTTTTTTTTAAAGCAAAATCACAATAACATTATCATGCTTTAAAAAACCATTAATCCCTAAAATAATCAAATATTCAGTCAATGTATACGTTTTCCTGATGTTCTCATAAATGTTATTTTGAAGTTGAGTTGTTTGAATCTGGATTCAAATTTATTTATTTATTCACTTATTTATTTATTTATTATTTATTTAGAGATGGAGTTTTGCTCTTGTTGCCCAGGCAATGGCACGATCTCGGCTTACCACAACATCCGGCTCCCTGGTTCAAGCTGGGATTACAGGTATGTACCACCATGCCTGGCTGCATACCTGTATTTTTTTTTTTTGTATTTTTAGTAGGGGTGGGGTTTCTCCATGTTGGTCTTTCCCTTTCGTTTTTTTTTTTTTTTTTTTTTTTGAGACGGAGTCTCGTTCTGTCGCCCAGGCTGGAGTGCAGTGGCACAATCTCAGCTCACTGCAAGCTCTGCCTCCCGGGTTCTCGCCATTCTCCCGCCTCAGCCTCCGGAGTAGCTGGGACTACAGGAGCCCGCCACCAGGCCCAGCTAACTTTTCGTTATTTTTAGTAGAGATGGGGTTTCACCAACTCCCGTCTCAAACTCCGGACCTCAGGTGATGTGCTCTCCTCGGCCTCCCAAAGTGCTGGGATTACAGGTGTGAGCCACCACGCCCAGCTTATTTATTTATTTATTTTTGAGACGGAGTCTCGCTCTGTCGCCCAGGCTGGAGTTCAGTGGTGCAATCTCAGCTCCCTGCAGCCTCTGCCTCCCGAGTTCAAGCTATTCTCCTGCCTCAGCCTCCTGAGTAGCTGCGATTACAGGCGCCCACCACCACGCCCAACTAATTTTTGTATTTTTAGTAGAGACAGGGTTTCACCATGTTGGTCAGCCTGGTCTGTAACTACTGACCTCAAGTGATCCACCCACCTCAGCCTCCCAAAGTGCTGGGATTACAGCTGTCAGCCACTGCTCCCAGCTTGAATCTGGACTCAAATAAATGTACGTGTTGCATTTGATAAGACAGGTCCCTTACATTGCTTTTGATTTGTGAGTTCTCCTTCCCTGTCATTCCATCAAATAATTAATTTGTTGGAAAACATGTCCATAGTTGGATTTTTAAAGATGACAGTCCAATAGTGGTTTGGTTTTTTTTCCCCCTTATCTTACCTTTATTCTTTTTTATTAAAGAAAGCTTTATTGAGGCACACTTGACATACGATAACTGCACATATTTAAAGTATATCATTTGATAAGTGTTGACATGTATGTGCACTGAGAAACCATCAGCAACAGTCAAAGTAATGAATGCATGTGTCACCCCCAAATACATGTAGCTCTCTGAGTTTGGGCACACGCTTAGCTTCTCCCTGACTCAGTTTCTTTTCTGTAAGATGAGTGCGTAAAGGACGAGTATATGGAACCAGATGATCTTTAATGCCCCTTGCCTGTCTAAATATCTATTAATCTTTCCTCCTTGGCTCAGCACTCCATCGGATATTAGGAATAGATACATGTGAGCCCAACGTTTTATCTCTGTAAATAAAATCCACAGCTGAAACGTATAGGTTAATTCAGATTTTTGTATCTCATAGGGCTTTAATTCAAAGAAAATAGGAGGCTCTCTGGCTGCTTTCTCTCTGGTATACCAGAAAGATGTATAAATTGGTTACTCATTGCTGAAAACTGGCATATTTCTATTTCGGTTCTAGCATGGCATGGTTTCCACCCTGAGCCTTTTCGAAGCATTGCCCTTTTTGAAACTAGAGTGAATGTAATGTGGGTTCACGACCCTGGAGGCTCTAATCATTCTCCAACACAGGAAAGCACAGAGATGAAGGATCAAACTCCTCCCAGTGAGAAGTTCAGGAGGTGCTGATTTTAAAACGTTCAAGGGATGATCAAAATGAACACAGCAGTAGAGTATGTAAGGCCGACAAAACTGAAGCCAAGGCTGTTTGAATAAAGTGATATTTATATATACTAAGGTCTAGGCAGAGACTGGTGACAGGGCATGAGCAAATTTGGGCCTACAGTACTAATAAAAAGTGATGAAGGCCAGGCACGGTGGTTCACGCCTGTAATCACAGCACTTTGGGAGGCCGAGGCAGGTGAATCACCTAAGGTGAGGAGTTCGAGACCAGCCTGGCCAACATGGTGAAACCCCGTCTCTACTAAAAATACAAAAATCAGCTGGGGGTGGTGGTATGCGCCTGTAGTCCCAGCTACTCCAGAGTTGAGGCAGGAGAATCACTTGATCTAGGGAGGTAGAGGTTGCAGCGAGCCGAGATCGCACCATTGCACTCCCGCCTAGGCGACAGAGTGAGACTCTGTCTCAAAAAATAAAAATAAAAAACAGTATGCTGAAAATGTCCCTGGTGAACTCTAAACCCTTGTTTGTAATACAGTGGCTTGTTTATTTACTCACACACTTGGTGCCAGGTAGCTGGTAGGTCTAGGAATACTAAAATACACAAGCCATGGCTGTAAGGAACTCATTTTCTCACGGTGGATAAATGTGTACTTGAATCTCTACAAAACTAAGCAGACTGTACTTCGGGCTCAGTTTACCTCCCTGAGAGGTTAGACTTCAAGATCTCAAAGACAAAATACCCAGACAATTCAGATGGAAGCTAAAAGCTTCATTTTATTGCAACCTTGAGCATATCTGTCTTTACTGTAAGGATCTTTGATTCAAAGATGTCACATTGAGGCTGGGCGCAGTGGCTCACTCTTGTAATTCCAGCACTTTTGGAGGCTGAGGTGGGTAGATCACAAGGTCAGGAGATCAAGACCATCCTGGCCAACATGGTGAAACCCCATCTCTACTAAAATACAAAATTAGCTGGGCATGGTGGTGCATGCGTGTAATCCCAGCTACTCGGGAGGCTGAGGCAGGAGAATTGCTTAAACCAGAGAGTTGGAGGTCGCAGTGAGCCAAGATCGCGCCACTGCACTCCAGCTTGGTGACAGAGTGAGACTCCGTCTCAAAAAATAAAAAAAAAGTCACATTGATAATTCATCATTCATCCATCCATTCATTTATCCATCTCTTCATTCATTCATTCATTCATTCATTCATTCATTCATTCATTCATTCATTCTGGTGCCTCTAGCCTTCTGGGAACAGTTCCGTCTCCCTGGAAATCTTTTCCCATTGTTTCCCCGGCTAATTTCTACTCCTGTTCAGGTCTCAGTTTAGGCATCTCTTGCTCTGGGAAGACCTCTCTGACCTCTAAGTCTTATTAATACTCTTCTTGATGCCCCCATCACCACGCTAGTCAAGCGCCTGTTACTCCTTAGTAACGACCCAATTGCACCATGCAGTAGGAAAGTATTAACAATTGCAGGCTGTATCACGTAGCTATTTCTGCATTTTAAAATATCCCCAAGTGAATGCCTTAGAACGACAAATGTCTACCGAGCTCAGAAGTCTAGGCTGGTCGGCTGGTTCTGCTGTATGCTGGCCTGATTGGTCTTGCCAGGATCACTCATGATCTGTGGTCGGCTGGGAGCTGGGTGATCTAGGGGCCTCATCCTGGTGGCTCAGCTCTGCTCTGTGTGGTCTCCCCACCTGCAGTCAGGCCTGGGAGTGTTCTCAAGGAGGTCATGTTCCAGGAGAAGCAGAATGGCAGCTGCACGCCTCCCTTAGGCCCCAGCTCAGAATGTGCACTGCCTCCCTCAGGCTGTCTGCTGGTTCCAGGTCACAAGGTCATTCTAGATCAAAGGGCTCAGGAAAAGAACTACCTGTTGATGGGAGAAGCTGCAAAATACTGTGGCCACTTTTGCACTCTACAGCCCTGATTTAAAAACAGACTGTATTCCTCAGGGAAAGAGCTGTGCATTGTAAAATGAGGAAAGGAATCCTCAGGGAACTGTCACGATAGGCTGGGGATGAGCAAAGAGAAGTAAGTTGCTTGGAATGCAAATCTTTTTAAAAATTTGTTTTTTATTTCCATTGATGGCTGGGCAAGGTGGCTCACGCCTGTAATCCCAGCACTTTGAGAGGCCGAGGCGGGTGGATCACCCGAGGCCAGGAGTTTGAGACCAGCCAGGCCAACATAGTGAAACCCCGTCTCTACTAAAAATACAAAAAATTAGCCGGGCACGGTGGCGGGTGCCTGTAATCCCAGCTACTCAGGAGGCTGAGGCAGGAGAATCGCTTGAACCCAGGAGGCGGAGGTTGCAGTGAGCCAAGATTGTGCCACTGCACTCCAGCCTGGGCGACAGAACGAAACTCTGTCTCAAAAAAAAATTTCCATCGATGGCGGCCAGGAAGTGGGAAGGCCCGGAGGAGCAAGAAAGGAACTGAGAACTCCAGCGGGTCCTCCGTGAGGGCTGGTGCACGCCTCACACACTTGCGTACCTCCCAGTGGATCTTGACCAGAGTCTCCCTGCACAGCCAGGCCTGGGACACTTGGGAGAAAAAAGTGAAATGGAAGGCATCAGGCAAGGTGACAGGAGGTGGCAGAGGGGACTTGAGGACGTTCAAGAACCTACACCTATGCCGCCTCTGATTTGTTCCTTTAACACAGCCAGTTTTGGGGGACATTTCTGGATTCTATATTTTTGCTTTAAGCAATGCTATCTTTTTTGTCTTATCATGCAAAATCTCAAACATATACATAAGTAGGCAGAACCTCATAAATCCTCACTCAAATCCCTGTTCCCACCACGAGCAGTTCAAGGCTCTCTTATTTCATCTGTTCTCTCATCTATCTCCTGCCCACCACATTGTTTGAGGCAAATCCAGGATCTCTCATCTGTAAACATTTCCACATATCCTTCTAAAAGAAAGGGAAGTAGTTTTTAAATGTGTAAACACAATAGTGTTATTACAACGTTAAAATTTGACAATGGCTCCTTAACATAATCAAATATCCAGTTAATGTTCAAACCTCCCATTGTCTCCATAATAAGGTCTGAACATTGCAAGTGATGGCTGTTTGAAGTCCTCAATAGAATGACCCTCTGATATTCCCACCCCCACTTCTGTACTTTCTAATATACTTATTGAAGAGACTAGGTAATTAGTCCTACACAGTTTCCCGTGATCTAGATATTGTGAATGGCAATTTTTGGCAGCCATTTAACATGTTCATTTGTCATTGAACAGGTTCATTTAACATGTTCATTTTCTTGTCAATGGGTGATTGGATTCAGAGGTTTGATTCATTTGTTTTGAGAGGACAACTTCACAGGTGATGTTAAGGACTACCCTGTTTTTCTCAATTTTATTTTCAAAATTCTTACCCTATAAAGAGGTGCTGATAAATGCTACCCCTTTTATTTTGAAAGATTTCCCCCCCAGATTCATGGCTTTAAAATTGTGTGCCTCAAAAATTCTGTGCCTCAAATTTGTTAATTGGTGGGGTTTTTTTTTGTTTTTTGTTTTTTGTTCGTTTGTTTGTTTGTTTTTGAGACGGAGTCTTGCTCTGTCGCTGAGGCTGGAGTTGGAGTGCAGTGGCACGATCTCGGCTTGCTGCAAGCTCCGCCTCCTGGGTTCAAGCGATTCTCCTGCCTCAGTCTCCCGAGTAGCTGGGACTACAAGTGCCTGCCACCATGCCTGGCTAATTTTTTGTATTTTTAGTAGCGACGGGGTTTCACCATGTTAGCCAGGATGGTCTCGATCTCCTGACCTCGTGATCCTCCCGCCTTGGCCTCCCAAAGTGCTGGGATTACAGGTGTGAGCCACTGTTTTTTAGACAGAGTCTTGCTCTGTCACTTAGGCTGGAGTGCAGTGGTGCCATCTCAGCTCACTGCAACCCCTGCCTCCTGGGTTCAAGCGATTCTCCTGCCTCAGCCTTCTGAGTAGCTGGGATTACAGGTGCACACCATCACACCCAGTCAATTTTTTATATTTTTGGTAGAGACAGGGTTTCACCATGTTGGCCAGGCTGGTCTCGAATGCCTGACCTCAGGCGATCTATCTGTCTTGGCCTCCCAAAGTGCTGGGGTGATAGGTGTGAGCCATTGCGCCTGGCCTGGTTTCTTGAATAAATAAAATGTTCACAATCTTTTCCTCCCAATTAATGAATAATTTTTAGCTTTTCTATGTTAAAAAAGGGAGTGAAGAATACACATGATTTTTGAAATGCCACAGCAATCAATTTCCAAATCAGTTTAGTTTGGAAGAGAAATTGGTGTGCATGTGATCTAACTTCCAGCACTCAGCACTAAGGCTTTATGAGAAGATCCTGGGAAAGGTCCAACACGCTGGTGTGAGCAGTGAACTGGTAGCCACTGGTTAAATGAAAAGAAAACTACAGCCACAGGGAGGTGTGGATACTGGCCAAGGAAAGAGTGAGAGAAAGACTCTTGTCAGAAACTTCTGGCATCCAGTGTCAGCATCAGCCATCTAAACAAGGTATTTCTGTCTCTGTTGGCCACGAGTAAATACTCCGGTTAGCTAGCAGCTATTCATGAGCTTATTGTTAGTGAAGAGTTGGAAACTTAGACATGACATGTGTTTGTAAACACATGTGTGGTCATAGTTTACATCATCTCTTTAAATAGAATCGCGTTCCCTATCTGAACTATGTAGCCATGAAGGCTGGGAAAGCAATCCTTTTTTATTCTACACTTCAAGTAACAATCTGAAAAAAAAAAAAAAAAAAAAAAAAAAAAAAAAAAAAAAATTCCTTGACTTTGGAACTGGTTCTAGCACCAAGTATGAAGAGAGAAAATGCAAACTAGAGCAGCCCTTTCTTATCAAAATTCCCATGGGTGCGTGTCTAGCAGCGTGGAGCTGTCCTCTGGAGAAAAGGCCAGTCTAACTGTCATGCCTATATATAGAAGCCAGGAAGAGAAAGTGACCCGTGGGCCTTGATCTGAAGGATATCAGAAGGCAGGCCTGAAATTTAATATGCCCTCGGCCTCTCCCTCCAGGTCTCTTTGTTTGATTTTTATGAGAATCTGTATGAGGCTTCTATCTCATTCTCTTTTTTCATTCTTCTTTAAAAAGAAACTATAGTATTGTCATATTTTTAGGATATAGGAAGCAATAGACAGAGGTGGCTTCCGTGGAGAAGCAGTAAAAGGCTCCATTTTAACTTGATAACCGTGAAAGTTTGGAAACTAATGACGCTGCTGTTTGATTGCTGATTCCTGCTTAAAACAGTCCCAGATGAGGTGTGGTGCAAATGAAAATGCCCTCCAGCCAACACTACTCCTGCCAGCCACAGTTGGAGGGTGGAGTGTACAGAAGAACTGCAGGGTAGTGGAACTCCGGGCTGGGAGCCTGCATTCCTTGACCACCTTGACCACGAACTGGATATGTGAGCTGGATTTGGGTTTCCTCTGTCATAAAATAGGGGGTTGAACCAGGTACAGTTGGCCATCTGTATCCACAGCTCCCGAACCCAGATTACACCCACTGCATATTGAAAATACTCAGAGAGGTCAGGCACAGTGGCTCACGCCTGTAATCCCAGCACTTTGGGAGGCGGAGGCAGGTGGATCACTTGAAGTCACAAGTTCAAGACCAGCCTGGCCAACGTGGTGAAACCCTGTCTCTACTAAAAACACACAAAAAAATTAGCTGGTGTGGTGGCACACGCCTGTAAGCCTGTGATCCCAGCTACTTGGGAGGCTGAGGCAGGATAATTGCTTGAACCCAGGAGGTGGAGGTTGCGATGAGCCAATATCGCACTGCTGCACTCCAGCCTGGGCGACGGAGCAAGACTCTGTCTCAAAAAAGAAAAAAAAAAAAAAAAGCCAACCTCTATGCACAGAGGACATATGAGTCCTCACAAGATGGGGGGGCCTCTGTATTCCCTTCAGGAGAAGCGGACACCGCCTGACCATGGGTGAGGCCCACGAGTAGGAGAGAAGGGTTGTTAGAACCTCCCTTCCCTCCATTCCCAGTCTTTCCCCCCTGCACTCACACAGGTAGCAGCAAACTGTGTGGCCCTGCTGGGACAGCAGGGAAATAGGCCACAAAACAACTAGGACTCATCCATCTGTCCTCACAACTTTGGCATGCGTTGAGTTGAAATGTGTCCCCCAAAATTGCTGTGTTGAAGTCCTAACCCCCAGGATCTCAGAATGTGCCCTTATTTGGAAATAGGGTTATTGCACATGCAATCAGTTAAGATGAGATCATACTGCAGTAGTATGGTCCCTGGTCAGTCCCTACTCCAATATGACTGGAGCCCTCATAGGAAGGGGGTGTGTACACACACACACACACACACACACACACACACACACACGGAGGACATCGTTTAAAGACTGGCGTTCTGCTCCCACAAGCCAAGGAGCTACCAGAAATGAGGGAAGACTCCTGGAACACATCCTTCCCTAACACTTTCAGAGGGAGCCTGGTTTAGCTGACACCTCAGTTTTGAACTTCCGGCCTCCAGAACCATGAGTCCTGTTGTTTGTTCCTATGGTTCTAAGCCACCCAGTTTGTGGTGCTTTGTTACGGCAGCCCTGAGGAACAAATACAAACTCCAACCCATTTTGCTTGACTTCCTGTGAAAGCTAATGTTTTTCTGAAGACTTAATTAAGAAAGTTCCAATGCTGCAGGAGACACCACCACTGACTAACTGTTTAACCACTCTAAACCCCCAATTTCCTCATCGGTACAAAAGAGAAGACAGAGCCTCCTTGATGTGGTGGATGTGAGCATAAATGTGACCTTGACCATAAAGCATCTAGCCTAGGCCTGGGCACGCTGGAAGTTCTCAGTAAATGGTGGTGGTTTTGTTAGTCTTAGCTCACGTATGGATGTGGGTGTACTCAGTTCATGGTCGGGGCTGGGTGGAGCACCAGGCACCAGGGAAGGGGACTGGGTTGGGGGCTGGAAAAGTAGGAGAATCCAGATGATAAAGTTGAGGAGGATGCTGGTGGAGCCTCCTAGCCCAGCACCCCTTCAGGGGTCCCTGGCTTGTCTGCATCCTTGCCTGCCTCTGCCTTGTCTTCATTCCCCTTTTCTGCTGGCTGTTGTGCTGAAGAGGACAGGGATGTATGCGTATTGTAGTTCATGGCCATCCTATTTATGGGCAAAATAAGTTGTATCAAACCACCCAATTGGTAGGACCAAGCTTATGATAATATTTGTTGAACAAGTGAATGAGTGAATGAGCAAATGCATGAATAAACATATCTCTTGGTTCCATGGACTCAGATATCTGATCCCAGCAACCTGATGAAAAGTAGGATTGTCTTGGCCAGGCACGGTGGCTCACACCTGTAATCCCAGCACTTTGGGAGGCTGAGGCAGGTGGATCCATGAAGTCAGGAGTTCAAGACCAGCCTGGCCAAGATGGTGAAACCCCGTCTCTACTAAAAATACAAAAAAATGAGCCAGGAGTGGTGGCGCACGCCGTAGTCCCAGCTACATGGGAGACTGACGCAGAGAATTGCTTGAACCCAGGAGGCGGAGCTTGCAGTGAGCCGAGATCGTGCCTCTGCACTCCAGCCTGAGCGACAGAGTGAGACTCCGTCTTAAAAAAAAAAAAAAAAGGTAGGATTATCTTGGCCCCTACTGCCCTAATTCAAATGGTAGCTACTCCACCTTCCAACTCAGATTCGAGAAGTTTTAGCAGTGACACGAGGAGAAATCATGTAAACATGGGAAGAATGCCACCCAACTTATGCCTCTTGCCACATGGATTATTTCAACAGCTCAGCATAACTTTCTAGGCTGACTCATGGGCCCTCAAACACTGGCTGGCTTTCCCCTGTCTCCCTCATGCTCTCGTGGGCCTCACGCCAGTTCACCTGGGGATTCACCATGCTGCCTGTCCACACATTCGCTCTCTCAGTGCAAATCCTGGGAGTCAGCACCCCTTGACATCCCCCGTGCTTGCCACACCAGGAAGGGGCACAAAAATAATGGGAGAATCCCTCCCTCCCTTCAGATCACATTCACTTTGATGGCTTTTCCTCTCCATGATGTCTTAAGTTAAACTTCATAATTCCAAATCCCTGCATGCTGGGACTTCCAGGCCTGTTGGCTCCATCCTGGCTTACCTGTAGCCCATGCGTATTAATGGCACCTGCAGATTTCCCGCCTACGTCCCCATGCTGTAGTTCCAGAGCCCTGCTCTCTTCTCCTATAATCGGACTCTCCCAACCCAGCTGCCTATGATTCCTGGGGCCCTCGTTGCCCCTGGGACACTCAGGCTGCTCTGTCTTCTTGGCATGATCCCTCCTCTCCCCCAGTCTTGCTCTTCACTCGTTTCAAACACCTGAAAAATGTACCTTCTCCACTTCCCACTTCAGTTCACACCTCTGTTCCTAACGGCCTGGAGTCCACTTGCTATGAACTCAGAGGCATTTATTTATACAGAACCCAGAGGGTCAGCCCCTGTTTTCCCATTAGGATTATCTGCATCTTCAGAGGAAGACATACTTTTACTCTGTTTTCAATTATTTCATGTCCTTTGTGCTTAGTAGAGAACAATCTAAATTGATCAGTGTACACAAAGTACAGCCAGGACCAGTTATTCTATCACTGGGATGGCGAATAACTTTCTACCGGCATGCCAGCCCCGGTGGTTAACAAAGGTGCTGCAGTGCTGAGTGTTGGAGATCAGAAGAGTCTAGGTTCACATCGAGGCTCCGTGGGGAAGACTGTGACCCCAGGGTGACACTCCTCAGGCCACAGGGGAAGGGAGCTGCCGCAGGTCACATAAACATGCCAACCCCTGTCCACTAGCTCTGTCTCCCTTCGTGAACTCACTTTAGGAAAGGGGGATTTTGTGGCTCTTATGGATTGGAAGCTTCTGGGGTTGACAGGGAACCACAAGAGTTGCTTAGTTGAAAATGATCTTTGTCTCTAATGTTGAACGTGCTGTCATCTGAGATCCAGGGCTGGCTGGAAAGATGAGTAAAGCAGGGGGCAAAATGGGAGCCCATGACCCCTGTAAGAGCCATCATTCACTCAGGAGCTTTGGAACACGGCAACATTCTAGCAGAAATGAGCCGTGACAAATCGGATTTTTTTTTTTTTTTGAAACGTAGTTTTACTCTTGTTGCCCAGGCTGGAGTGCAATGGCGGTGCGATCTCGATCTCGGCTCACTGCAACATCTGCCTCCCAGGTTCAAGTGATTCTCCCACATCAGCCTCCTGAATAGCTGGGATTACAGGCGCCTGCCATCATGCCCAGCTAATTTTTGTATTTTTAGTAGCGATGGGGTTTGGACATGTTGACCAGGCTGGTCTCAAACTCCTGACCTCAGGTGATCCACCCGCCTTGGCCTGACCAAACTGCTGGGATTACAGGCGTGAGCCACTGCACCCTGTTGACACATCGGATTCTTTAAAAAGAAATTGTCTCTAGGCAGCAGAATATGGACTGCCCACTCAGCCCAGATATCTTAATAATAATAATAATAATAATAATAATAATAATAATAGAAGAAGAAGAAGGAGGAGGAGGAGGAGGAGGAGGAGGAGGAGGAGTGGTAAGGGTTCTTTAAAGTGAGACCTTAAGGAAGTTAAAGACTGACCCTTACTATGTAGACCTGTTTTTTTTTTTTTTTTTGAGACAGTGTTTTGCTCTGTTGCCCATGCTGGAGTGCAGTGGTGTGATCATAGCTCACTGCAGCATTGAACTTCTGGGCGTAAGTGATCCTCCCGCCTTAACCTCCTGAATAGCTAGGATTATGGGTGCACACCACCATGCCCGACTAATTTTTTTAGTTTTATTTTTGTAGAGATGGGGATCTCACTATGTTCCCCCAGGATGGTCTTGAACTCCTAGCCTCAAACAATCCTTTGATCCTCACTCCTCAGCCTCCCAAAGGGCTGGGATTACAGGCACAAACTGCTGCTCCCTTAGAGACCTGCTTTTTCACATAAATTTTAAGTTCCTAAAACAGACTATCAGGCTCCTCAGGTGGCTCTCAACCTTGAGTTCCTCCAGTCACCTTGGGCTAGCTCTGATGCAGCCCCAGCCCTCTTCAGCTGTGCCCTTGACCTTGTCTCTCACCCTCGTCTCCTGTGGTCTAGAGGTCCTGGGCTATTCACTCCTGGCTTCAACCCCTCCTTACCCTTGACTCTGGCTTACACACAACCAGTGCTGTCCATAAGGAGTGAGTCCCTATTGCTTTATTTCCACAAAATGTTGCTGCCCTTTAAAGTCCTCTGCCAGTTCCTGGCTGCAGCATGGGTAGCTCGAGTTCTGTCACTGAGTATTCCATGTCCACATTCTTCCCCAAAATGCTATTCTGGGAGAGGGTGTGGAAACTCCTCTGGGGAGGGATGGTCATTTCCTGTTTGGAAGGGGATACTGGTTCCTCCATGTGATACTTTCTTTGCCATGCTATGAGTGTCCCCTCACCCCACGGCACCCTCCCTCATAAGAGAGCCCTCTTCCATCACTTCCTGCCTAGAAGCCTGTATCTTAGGTTTGGAGGCATCGTTTTATGCTCCAAGCGTAAGATACAGGCCACATCACCAGGAAATGGGTCCCGGTGGCATGTGAAAAGAAGGAGCAGGAGTTAACCCATAAGAACCCTAGAGAGTGGGAAAACAGAAAAAGGAAAGCTCTCCTTCCAGACCTTTTAAACTCTTAAATGGCAAGGAAGAATAAAGAACACTCACCCTGGGATGAAACAGCTCTTCTCAGAGATCAAAATTTCTCTTTTCCTTTGAGGGTTTTAATTCAACACTAAAATAAATGGATCTCTTTAGGGATATTTAGGCAAATATCACATGATGCCTCCATTTCTTTTCTTTTCTGTTTTCAAATGAGGATTT